>NC_043004.1:535557-663057 GCF_006345805.1 Octopus sinensis
CACTTGTTTCGAAGTTCTAAATTTGTCAATACTTTCAAATCTTTTGTTAAGCAAACAGGAAACCATGGTGATGTCATACCATAGTCACCATCATCACCATCACCATCATCACCATCACCATCATCACCATCATCATCATCATCATCATCATCATCATCATCATCATCTGATGTTTATTTTCCTCTGTTGCAAACGAGATTTTTTTACACATCAATTCTGTGTCATGTCATTTAAGAGAGAAAAACATTTCCTTGTCTGATCTGACATATAATTTCTCGTTATTCCAATTAATTATCATTTATTACTCGATATACTTCGACTGACGACACCCTCCACTGCCACCTCGTACCACCTCATCGCCACCACCTTAGCATTATCTCCATGCATCACCGTAACCACTTTAAACCAATGTAGTCATTGCTCTCATTGCACAAACACTGCTATGATAAAGAATTGATGATGATGATGATGATGATGACGGCGACAATGTTGTCGATGATGATGATGATGCTGATTGTGACGATGATGAAATGTTGATTACAATAAAATAAAATTTGAAATTTTCGTCCTTTCCCCACAGTCATTTCATTAAACTTGCCTCTTCCTTCTACTCTCACTGTTGTCGCAGAGATTAAACGGATAATCACAGATACATTGTGTTACTATAGCAACTACAGAGATGTATAAAATGATGTCAACAGAAGCATTAAGTAATTGCAGCGATGGTTGATTTCCTTTCCTAAGCTGGATGCCCTTCCAAAAGTCAACCACAAAATATGGCATGAAACAATAATATCGTTATTAATAATTTTTAACACTTATATTGAGAATTGTTATCAAGAAGTCATATTATTATCATCTGATATAATATGATACAATATAGTATAATATAGCATTAATATCTAATGTCTGTTTTCCATGCTGGAATGGGTTAGACCAATGCTTCTCAACCATTTTTTGCTAAAGGACCCCCTTTGGCCCCTGTTTTAGTCTACTGGACTCTTCCATAACCATTTGATGTATTCCTTTATTTTTTTATTCTTTTACTTGTTTCAGTCATTTGACTGTGGCCATGCTGGAGCATCATGTTTAGTTGAATAAATCAACTCCAGGACTTATTCTTTTTAAGCCTAGTACTTTACCCTATCGGTCTCTTTTGCTGAACTGCTAAGTTACGGGGACATGAACATACCAGCATTGGTTGTCAAGTGATGGCGCAGGTACAAACACAGACACACAAACATACACACACACACACACACACACACACATACATATATATATATACGACAGGCTTCTTTCAGTTTCCACTTACCAAATCCACTCACAAGGCTTTGGTCAGCCTGAGGCTATAGTAGAAGATACTTGCCCAAGGTGACACACAATGGGACTGAATCTGGAACCATGTGGTTGGTAAGCAAGCTTCTAACCACACAGCCACACCTGTGCCTATATATATATATATATATATATATGTGTGTGTGTGTGTGTGTGTGTGTGTGTATGTGTGTGTGTGTGTGTGTGTGTGTGTGTGTGTGTGTGTGTGTGTGTATACATATAGGCGGTGAGCTGGCAGAAACGTTAGCATGTTGGGCGAAATGCTTAGCGGTATTTAGCCTGCCGTTACGTTCTGAGTTCAAATTCCGTCGAGGTTGACTTTGCCTTTCATCCTTCCGGGGTCAATAAATTAAGTACCAGTTACGCACTGGGGTCGATGTAATCGATTTAATCCCTTTGTCTGTCCTTGTTTGTCCCCTCTATGTTTAGCCCCTTGTGGGTAATGAAGAAATATATATATACATATATATATAGGCACTTGTGCCGGTGTGCAGGTGTCACATAAAAAAACACGATTTTTTCGTGGGCGTTGCCAGTACTATTTGACTGGCACATAAAAGCACCCACTACACTCTTGGAGTGGTTGGTGTTAGGAAGGGTATGCTGCTGTAGAAACTCTACCAGATCAAGATTGGAGTCTGGTGCAGCCATCTGGTTTGCCAGTCCTCAGTCAAATCGACCAACCAATGCTAGCATGGAAAGCGGACGTTAAACGATGATGATGATGATTGATATACAGATATATATATATATATACATATATATATATATATATATTTCTCATACACACACACACACTCTTATGTTGGAGCGAGGTCATTTAACCCTATTATCTCCCCTAATTTTGCACTTGCGTCTCACGTTTGATCTTTGACTTCTGGCCGAAATCAGATCACCATGTTGATTCGCTAGCCTCTGCACGCATATTTTTTTTCTCTCCTTCTTTCTGTGTTTTTTCTCTGTGTATCTTTCTGTTGAAGAGCGTAGGCTCGAAACGTTAAAGACTTGTTTTATTTATATTTCCTGAGCGCCATACTAATACAATTGTTTGTTTGTATTCCACCTGCCTTCGTCTTTTGTTTATTTCCGTAAAACTGCCTTCGTCTTTTGTCTATTTTCATAAAGCTTCCCGTTATCTCTCTCTATATAAACGGCAGTTTGTCTGTGTGTGTTTCTGTGTGTCTGTTTTCTTGTACCCTCACCCTGACCACGGCTTTCAACCGATTCTGATGAAACTTGACACACACATAGCCCAATGTCATAATTCAAAACTAACGCAGCGAAAATTTTGAAAAGTTCCCCCAGCTCTGAAAAAAATCGATAAATTCGACATGGGGTCGAGAATCAAAAACACAAACCACAAACTGTCTAGGGGACGCAACTCCACCTTTTTTAACTCTCAAAAAAATTTACCATCATTTTTTTTCCATTCTTTTGCTATTTTTTGGCTATAACTCTCTAAAAATGCTTTATAGTTATTTCCCTTACAAACCTGAGCAACGCCGGGCGATACTGCTAGTATATATATATATGTATATATAATAAATCTCATATATATATATATATATATATATATATATATTTTTAAAAAAAACCCTCTATATTTATATAATTAAATATTATTAGAAATTGTTCAAAAACATTAAAATACTTTGTATATTGTAATAAAAATATGAGCAATTTATTGCACATAAATTTTAACAACAAAATCTTATATGAACCCCCCGACCAAAATTTTGGGGACCCCAGATGAGAACCACTGGGGTAGGCAGCAATATTATATAATATAATGTAATAAAATACATGTGAGTTTGTGTTTGTGTGTGCGTGTGTGTGTGTGTGTGTGCATATATATATATATATATATATATATATATATATGCACACACACACACACATACGCACACACAAACACGGAGTAAACACATAAATGTGAAACAAGGTGGAAAAAAGAGTACTCAAATACCAGTGGTAGAGTAATATGTTTTATTTAAAGCAGCAGAAAATTCAACAAAATCTCAGAGTAACAGATTTTGTTGAATTTTCTGCTGCTTTAAATAAAGTATATATATATATATATATATACATATTCTTTTTTTTCTTCTGTTATTCGTTTCAGTCATTTGGCTGCGGCCATGCTGGAGCACCGCCTTTAGTCGAACAAATCGACTTATTCTTTGTAAGCCTAGTACTTATCCTATCAGTCTCTTTTGCTGAATCGCTAAGTTATGGGTATATAAACACACCAACATAAGTGGTGGTGGTGGTGGGGGGAACAAACAGAAACACTAACACACACATGTACAATGGGCTTCTTTCAGTTTCCGTCTACCAAATGCACTCACAAGGCTTTGGTCAGCCCAGGGTCATGTTAGAAGACACTTGCCCATGATGCCATGCAGTGGGACTGAACTCAGAATCATGTGGTTGGTAAGCAAGCTACTTACCACACAGCCACTCTTTTCATCTTTTATCTTTTACTCTTTTGCCGAACATAAATACACCAACACCAGTTGCCAAGCAATGGGGTGGGGGACAAACACATAGACAAAGACACATACATACATACATACATACATACATACATACATACATACACACATACATATATGTACAATGGGCTTCTTTCAGTTTCCACCTACCATTTCCATTCACAAGACTTAGTAGATGACACTTACCCAAGGTGCCACACAGTGGGACTGAACCCAGAACCATGTAGTTGGGAAGGAAATTTCTTACCACACATCTCTCTCTCTCTCTCTACACGCATACACACACACCCACACATGTATATATGTTTGAGCCACACGTAAAATGCATCAAGTCCACACTGTAAAGTGGTTGGCATTAGGAAGGGCATCCAGTCTTAAAAAACTTGCCAAATCAGACATTGGAGCTCAGTGTAGTCTTTTGACTTGTCAGCTCCTGTCAAACCATCCAACCCATGCCAGCATGGAAATCATACATCAAATGAATGATGATGATGATAATGATGAAGATGATGATGATGATATATATATATCATCATCATCATTCAGTGTTTTAAATCCGGGTTTTGTCCCTGTGTACACGGGTGGCCAGATCTACCTCAATGCCATTGCAACTTAGGTAGGCAGGTGCAGCCCACCACAACCTTTGGGCTAGGTGGTGCCCATTCTCCTTTGCTATCATAAGGCTTTTTTGGAGCTGGATTTTCTACAGGGAGCATGCCCTTGCTTATCCCCAACCTCAGTTTCTAGACATGAGTGGTCCTGAGACCAAGGCCTCTACTTAGATTTTTAAGACATGTGGTGGAAAACTAGCTCAGGAAGGCAGGGCTGCTACTCCTTGAGACCCCTTTCAGAGCCACTCCCACCACCTATATATATGTGTGTGTGTGTGTGTGTGTGTGAGTATATAATGATCGCTATCCGCTTGTGATCAAGGAATACCATCACTGACCATTAAGAACATTGTGTTTTCAGACAAAATTATACTTTACAGCTGTTGTTCTGTTGGTGACCAATGAGCCCAGCTCTTGGTAGACATACAAGTATGCAGACCCTGTAGACAAAGCTTTCCCCATTCACTAAATTGGTGGCACCTTTTCAAAAAGCTTGCTTAAGTTCAGCATGCAAAATGCATAATTCTTCAAATATATCCATTCCTTCTTTAACTTGTTTCCTTTGTTGGTGGTGATGACAACCATTGCTTTTCCAATTGGATACACACCATTAGAAGGCATGATGCTGTGGAATTGTCTGAGATAAAATCTCTTCATAGATATGTTGTGTTAAAAATACAATAAATGTATTGGTTTCAAATTTTGGTACAAGGTCAGTTATTTCAGGGGAGGGGATAAATTGATTGTATATATATTCTCTCTCTGTTTATTTCCTCATGTTCTTTTCTGTCAAAGAGTATAGGCTTGAAATGTAAAAGAGTTTCTCACCTTCCCAAGCATTAAACTAATTCACTTGTTTGTTGTTTATACACTTGCCTTCATCTTTTGTTTTTTTGTAAATTCCAACTATCATCATCATCATCATCATTTAGCGTCCGTTTTCCATGCTAGCATGGGTTGGACGGTTCTACTGGGGTCTGTGAAGCCAGAAGGCTTCATCAGGCCCAGTCAAATCTGGCAGTGTTTCTACGGCTGGATGCCCTTCCTAACGCCAACCACTCCGTGAGTGTAGTGGGTGCTTTTTACGTGCCACCCGCACTGGTGCCAGACAGAGCTGGCAAACGGCCACGAACGGATGGTGCTTTTTATGTGCCACCGGCACGAGGGCCAGGCGAGGCTGGCAACGGACACGAAACGGGGCGGTGCTGGCAACGGTCGCGAAACGGAAAGTTCTCTTACATGCCACCGGCACTGGTAACACATCTGCAATTTCCATTGATCGATTTCGATTCTGATCCTCACTTGCCTCAATGGGTCTTCACAAGCAGAGTTTCGACATGCCACCGGCACTGGTAGCACATCCGCAATTTCCATTGATCGATTTCGATTCTGATCCTCACTTGCCTCAACACGTCTTCACAAGTAGAGTTTTGTGTCCCAAGAAGGGAAGGTATGCATACGTAGGCTGGCTCCATCCCATGTAGAAGGCCACGGGTTGTGGACTCACTTGTCCTGCCGGGTCTTCTCGCGCACAGCACACTTCCAGAGGTCTCGGTCTCTAGTCATTTCCTCAGTGAGACCTAAAGTTCGAAGGTCGTGCTTCACCACCTCGTCCCAGGTTTTCCTGGGTCTGCCTCTTCCACAGGTTCCCTCAACCGCTAGGGTGTGGCACTTTTTCACACAACTATCTTCATCCATTCTCGCCACATGACCATACCAGCGCAAACGTCTCTCTTGCACACCACAACTGATGCTTCTTAGGTCCAGCTTTTCTCTCAAGGTACTTACACTCTGCCGAGTGTGAGTACCGGCATTACACATCCATCGGAGCATACTGGCTTCATTTCTAGCGAGCTTACGCATATCCTCAGCAGTCACGGCCCAAGTTTCACTGCCATGTAGCATGGCTGTTCGTACACACGCATCATACAGTCTGCCTTTCACTCTGTGAGAGAGGCCTTTTGTCACCAGCAGAGGTAAGAGCTCTCTGAACTTTGCCCAAGCTATTCTTACTCTAGCAGTTACACTTTCAGCACACCCACCCCCGCTGCTGACTTGGTCACCTAGGTAACGGAAACTATCAACTATTTCTAGTTTTTCTCCCTGGAAAGTGACGGAAGTTGGTCTCAGAGCATTTTCAGTGTTTATTGTTCCTGAGCATCTGCCACATACAAAAGCCATCTTCCTAGTTAGCCTTCCTTTGACATTGCTGCATCTCTTATGTGTCCATAGCTTACACTTGGTGCATCTTATAGAGTTTCTACCTACACCTTTTCTACAGATCGAGCAGGGCCATCTACCTGAAGGTGTTTGTGATTTGTCTACCTTCCTACTGATTACGACTTTGGTTTTAGCTAGATTGACTCTGAGGCCCTTCGATTCTAATCCTTGTTTCCACACCTGAAACTTCTCCTCCAGTTCTGATAGCGACTCAGCAATTAGAGCAAGGTCATCAGCATAGAGGAGCTCCCAAGGGCATCCTGTCTTGAATTCCTCCGTTATTGCCTGGAGGACTATGATAAATAGGAGGGGGCTGAGTACTGAGCCTTGGTGGACCCCTACCTCTACCCGGAATTCTTCACTGTACTCATTTCCAACTATATATATATATATATATATATATATATACTCATACACACACATATATATAGAGATGGTGCACAAAAGCTATTTTGAATTAATACTGCCTTCAATGCTAAAACAAATTTTTATCTGTGGGCGCTGGTGCTACATTAACTTCATGCGTGTGCTGGTGCCACATAAAAAGCACCCAGTACACTCTGTAAAGTGGTTGGTGTTAGGAAGGGCATCCAGCCGTAGAAACCATACCAAAACAGACAATTGGAGTCAGTGCAGCTCCAGTGAAGCTACCTAACCCATGCCAGCATGGAAAATGGACATTAAATTATAATGATGATGATGATGACTACATATGATACATCCTTAAGTCCATCAAATCCTGCCAAACTCATACCATCATTGACCATGGACCAAACATAATGATGATGATGATGAATGTCGGCTTCACTGAAATCGCTTTTGGTTCTCTTTATATAAAAACAATTTGCAATATTGTATAATGTTTTTATTCCTCTTCTTCAATTTACTCTTTTAGTCTGTAATTAAGTATGAAGTAATTGGATCATCGTAGAATAACAGTGGCTATTTAAAACACAGATGCTATTACAGTCACCTTTGTTATATTTTGTTATAGTACCTGTCTTTCATTGCACATCCATAACCTGGTGGTTTTGATAATCTAGTAAGCAGCAAATTTTTATTTTTGACAGGCTGTAATTCAATTGTCCAGCTTTGTCACATTTTGCTATGTTAGAATATTACATTAAGGATACAAGATATCAAGGAATACTCAATCATATATATATAGGAGATTCTATAGTGTGTATGTATATATATATATATATATATATATATATATATATATATACTATAGAATCTCCCAAAACTAGACACTAATATCCAAGCCTTTCTAAGCCTAATTAGTTTACCTAGAAAGAAAAACCAAACAGTACCAAAGTAAGAGATCCCTACAAGCTATGAATCCACAAATGATTTCCACTTTACAAGAATGAAGGACAACTGGGAATAATGAGACAAACAATCAAGCATAGCATGCATGCATTCCCATCATCAGCTGCCAAACAGATATCACTATGGTTTTGACATCTGAGCAGGACCATTCAATCTGATGGTGTCCATGGTGTTAAAAATATAAATGCTGCCCAGGACTGCACCAACTTGTTACTATAAGTAACAAAATAAGAATAAACAAAAAGTGATGTGTGCATGTGTGTAAATATATATACATACATACATACATACATATATATATATATATATATATATATATATATATATATATATATATATATATATATATATATATATATGACCAATGGTCGAAATGGATTCCTGCCTCCGAAAGGTGAAGAGTTACATTAATCTTTGGCTTCAGAGTCTGACGACATGTCCATGGGGCTAAGCCCTTTGTTGATGCAAAACCAATGGTAACTCTATGACCAGACATAGACATAAATAACACACACACATATATATATATATATAATTTTATACCACACACACATATATATAATGTTATGAATTCCAAGTAAAAATGACTTTCTTTGAATAGATTCTTGTTGAGTATACCGTATGATGGCTTGCACCTTTCCAATCCACTTCTTAACTTTATAACTGCCATTTTGTTATTGAAATGGACATGAATTAACTGCCCTGGCAACTCGTTACCAACCCCTTTATTCTTTATGTGTAAATATGGTAGTTTGGTCAATTCCCTTCTGACACCATATACTTAAATGCAAGCTGGGCATAAAAGCTGTGTATAATGTAGAGCCCGAAGATTGCTTGGAGACACAACACATGTTATAAAAACCTGCCTATCCACATGTAGCTCTTACTTTAGTACAGTGTACTTTGAATGATCTTTCTCTCTCATTGGATGGATTTCTTTCTTTGTTGATCTCACCTTAACAGAAGAGTAAACTATGAATATACAGGAGAGTCATTATTCTTTTATTTGTTTCAGACATTTGACTGTGACCATGCTGAAGTACCACCTTTAGTCGAGCAAATAAACCCCAGGAATTATTCTTTGTAAGCCTAGTACTTATTCTATCGGTCTCTCTTGCTGAACCGCTAAGTGACGGGGACGTAAATACACCAGCATTGGTTGTCAAGTGATGTTGGAGGAACAAACACAGACACACAAACATATACACACACTTATATATGTATATATATATATATATATATATATATATATATATATATATATATATATATATATATATATATATATATATGCAGGTGGCACGTAAAAAACACCCACTACACTCGCGGAGTGGTTGGCGTTAGGAAGGGCATCCAGCCGTAGAAACACTGCCAGATCTGACTGGGCCTGACGAAGCCTTCCAGCTTCACAGACCCCAGTTGACCCGTCCAACCCATGCTAGCATGGAAAGCGGACGCTAAATAATGATGATGATGATGATGATATATATATATACATATATATACAATGGGCTTCTTTCAGTTTCCGTCTACCAAATCCACTCACAAGGCTTTGGTTGGTCCGAGGCTATAGTAGAAGACACTTGCCCAAGGTTCCATGCAATGGGACTGATCCTGGAACCATGTGGTTGGTAAGCAAGCTACTTACCACACAGCCACAAACACACACACTGGTTCTTCTTCAACACCATCAGCATAACTGTTGTCATCATTATTGTTATCTTCGTCATCATCGTCATTGTCATTTAACATCCATTTCCCATGCTGGGAAATGGGTTGGACATTTAACAGGAGCTACACCAGGCTCCAGTCATCTGTTTTGGTTTGGTTTCTACAGCTGGATGTCCTTCTTAATGCCAACCACTTTACAGAGTATACTGGGTGCTTTGTAAGTGGTAACAGCATGGGTGCTTTATACATGGCACCATTGTCAATCGGTTCACTAATTAACCAATAAACTAATTGATTGATTAATTGTTAAGTCAATCTGTCAAGCAGTTAGGTTTTTGAAAGTATTTTCATTGCCATTTGCAAACTCAATGCAATGCCCTCTGGACTCTAGGTTTGCTCAATGAAATATTTTTATTACATATTTCTTAGAAAAAGATGGAAGATCTAGAATGAGATGGGATGGGTGTTCCTGCTTTCAAGAGGGCAAAGAAACAATGCCAAGTATCCAACACCTTATGAGAGAGAGAGAGAGAGAGAGAGAGAGAGAGAGAGAGAGAGAGAGAGAGAGAGAGAGAGAGAGAGAGAGAGAGCTTTCTGTATCTTGTGATGATCATCAGGTATTGAGAATGAAATTAATAGCAATGAATTACCAGCACCTCTTGCAGGAAAGACCACATTAGAGTGGGCTTTTGATATCTTGTCCAGAACCAAAGTTAAACCATGTTATTGAAAGCATTGGCACATGGGACAAAATGCTAAGCAGCATTTCCTCTGTCTTTACTTTTTGAGTTCAAATACCACTGGAGTCAACCTTACATCCTTTGAGGGGTCAATAAAATAAATACCCATATAGCACTGGGTTGATATAATTGACTAACTCAATTCCACAAAATGTCAGGCCTTGTGTCTCTATCAGAAAGGATTATTGTACAACCTTTGCCAGGGTTGGATTAACCCATTAAACAAAATAAGCATGTGCTTAGGGCATCGAGGGAAGAAAGGGGCACCACAGAAATGGTAAATGGTTTACAGCACAAAAGAAATCACTTTAAACTTGCTCAAATAATATTTGCAAAGCCTTGTCTCTACAAAGTATAGAGGCAGAAGTTTTGCATAAAATTAATTTTAATGATATCATCGAACATTTTGTAATTAAAAAAAAAAAATGAAGGAGAAAACCTTTCAAATATAAATAAAGTGGAAGCATACAAAAATAAACATTATTCTCCATCTTTCTGTGAATTTTGTTTCATTTTGAAAAATATAAAATTTATTTCCTGGGTTATTATTGTTTACATTTTGAACCATTTATGTATACTTGAGGGCACCAAAACCTTTTAAGTGCTTAGGGCCTCTATGGGTCTCAATCCAGCCCCAACCTTTGCCTATCTGTTGCAGTAAGCTGAACCCAGTCTTTTAGGCTACAGTTAGATCAAAGTGGGTGAGTAGAGAGAATGTTTTAGTCCTGAACAGATTACGATGCTGGTTAAGTGGATGGTGAGCTATTTCTCTCTTCTTTTCTATTCTAGGCACAAGAGCTGAAATTTTGGGGGAGTGGTCGATTAGATCAACCCAGTATGCAACTGGTACTTAATTTATCAACCCTGAAAGGTAAAAGGCAATATCAACCTCCGCGGAATTTGAATTCAGAACATAAAGACAAACGGAATACCTATTTCTTTACTACCCACAAGGGGCTAAACACAGAGAGGACAAACAAGGACAGACAAATGGATTAAGTCGATTATATCGACCCCAGTGCATAACTGGTACTTATTTAATCGACCCCACAAGGATGAAAGGCAAAGTCGACCTCGGCAGAATTTGAACTCAGAATGTAGCAGTAGACGAAATACCTATTTCTTTACTACCCACAAGGGGCTACATACAGAGGGGACAAACAAGGACGGACAAACGGATTAAGTCGATTACATCGACCCCAGTGCATAACTGGTACTTAATTTATCAACCCCAAAATGATGAAAGGCAAAGTCTACCTTGGCGGAATTTGAACTCAGAACGTAACGACAGACGAAATACCTATTTCTTTACTACTCACAAGGGGCTAAACACAGAGAAGACAAACAAGGACAGACAAACGGATTAAGTTGATTATATGGACCTCAGTGCGTGACTGGTACTTATTTAATCGACCCTGAAAGGATGAAAACAAAGTTGACCTTGGCGGAATTTGAACTCAGAACGTAGCGGCAGACGAAATACCGCTAAGCATTTCACCCGGCGTGCTAACGTTTCTACCAGCTCACTGCCTTAACTATTTGTCTCTTCAGTTGGTAAAGAATAAAATGGTATTTTGTTTCTGACAGAGCACAAGAGCTATTTCGAAGGTGGAAGATAGGACCACTTAAGTCAGTTACAGTATATAACTGGTACTTATTTTGTTGACCCCCCCCCCACCTAATGAAATGGATGGCAAAGTGAATGTCAAGCAGAGAACATGAAGGGGAAAAAACATAGCATTGACATATTCAGTCTGGCTCTTCACTGATGCTGTTCCACATGTGAGCCTGGTGCTTTCTCAATGCTATACTACATGCAACAGCAACATGTGTAGTCCAGTGCTTCTCCAATGCTGTGCTACATGTGACAGCAACATATCTAGTCTGGCATTTCATTGATGCTGTTCCACATGCAATCTCTTTCCTGATGATGTGCCACATGTAACACACGCAGTCCGGCAATTTGCTGACGTTGTTCCACATGTGACAACAGCGTATCTAGTCCAGCACTTTTCCCATGCTGTACCACATGTATACTGGCACTTTCCTGATGATCTGTCACGTGACAACAGTATATCTAATCCGGCGCTTTTCCGATGCTGTAATACATGTAATCCGACACTTTCCCAATGCTGTACCACATGTGACGGTATCATATATAATCCGGCGCTTCCCCGATGTTGTGTCACATGTGACAACAACTTATCTAGTCCGGCGCTTCTCCGATTCTGTACCACACGTGACAGTAAGTCGTGTAATACGGTGCTCTCCCGATGCTGTGCCACATGTGACAGCAACATATGTAGTTCAGCGCTTCACCGATGCTGTACCACATGTGACAGCAACATATATAGTTCGGCGCTTCCCCGATGTTGTGTTACATGTGACAGCAACATATCTAGTCTGGCGCTTTTCCGATTCTATACCACATGTGATAGCAAGTCGCGTAATACGACGCTCTCTCGATGCCGTGCCACATGTGACAGCATCATATGTAGTCCGGCGCTTCACCGATGCTGTACCACATGACTATTTTGACACAGTAAAGACAGAATTACCTCCCCTTACTTCAAATATGGTTGCGTACTCTTCGTCTTATTATTGAACCAACTTTAAAACAATAACAACTATTCCAAACCGTTTCTTTTCCAATCTATCGCACTCATTCCTCCACAATTACTGCTTTTTATCAAAGCTTCATCGTTATTTATTAATTCTAACTTAATTTTTACTTCCCCCTGTGATTTCCAAGTTCGTATAACGGTGGTTAACGACAACAGTCAACAAGAAAAGCAAACGGGAAAATATTTATATAAAAAAAGAATATATATATATATAATATATATATTTATATATAATATATTTAATATATATATATATATATATATATATATAAATATATATAAAATATACACACACATATATATATATAATACATCACAGAAATTACCCACCTCCAACCAAACAATTACTTTTCAACGCTTGCTGCTCGTTCTTCATATTTTACATCTTACATAAAAGAAAGGAAAAAGAACAATCTTTAAGGGGTTACTGTGACAACGTGGCCTTGGTCCTCCTGGAATCTATTTGCCACTGACAAAACGACTCAATGCTGGTCGTTGCCACTCGTCGCTGACATTTTAATTGCAACACACACACCGACCTATCTTCTCGCTTTTCACAACAACCGATGCTTCTGTATTTATTTAAAAGATATCCTTTAAAACAAACAGACAAATAAGCAACGGCAACCGTAACCAAGAGGCTTGGAAATAACCAGAGTTTGGTATTTTCTTACATCAATGGACATCGAGCCGACAAGGAAGGAATATTTCTGAGTGATGGATGTTTGTTAAATTTCCTTTTCTCAGCGCTGGCTAAGAAAAAGGAAATAGTCTACACGATCCCTCCACTCGACAGGTATCTATCTTTTCTTTTCTTTCTTCTTTCAATTAAAAAACAACGAAAACATCCCCCAAAGACATTCTTCTTGAATTCCCAAGATGGTTTGATGTCATCATTTTTATGTTTCATATGCACGGATGTAAATATACGTTCCTATAGATAAATGGAAAATTGATATTGTAAATTATATATTATTTCTTTATTGCCCACAAGGGGCTAAACATAGAGGGAACAAACAAGGACAGACAAAGGGATTAAGTCGATTAGATCGACCCCAGTGCGTAACTGGTACTTAATTTATCGACCCCGAAAGGATGAAAGGCAAAGTCGACCTGGGCGGAATTTGAACTCAGAACGTAACGGCAGACGAAATACCGCTAAGAGTATGGTAAATTATACACACACACATATATATATGGAGATGGACGTGCGTATGTATATATACACACACAACTCTACGGATGTATGTATATTTCCTCTGTCTGTGTATGTAAATAAGGTGGATATTTGTATGTTGATGTCCTTTATTCAAGCGTATATGCAAATATGTTCTTGGAATATGTCTATGGAAGTATGTATTGCTCAGATACAAGCATATTCCAGATCTATGCGTACATGTGTCCGAACTTAATTCGCGCATATATATATAGAGATAGCTAGATAGATATAGTGTGTGTGTTTATATATTTATATTTTGTATGATGTGTGCGTGCACTCCTATGAGGGAAATCAGTGTAAAATCCGCTGTGTTTTTCCTCTCCAGACAATATTTTCCGCAACTAATTGTTTCACTACGTAGACTCAAGTACTTATATCTATCTATCTATCTATCTATCTAACTATCTGTCTATCTACCTATCTCTCTCTCTTTCTCTATCTATCTATCTAAATGCTTATCGAGGCATAACTACTCAAGTGCGTCCCTATATATCTGTACACACACACACACACTTGGTCATCGTTTGAAGATTTAATTAAATGTTTAACGTATTTATTATCTGACAACTCATTGAAATTAATGAAAATTATTGTATAAAAAATTGTAAAATATTGAGAAGGTACTTTCACCCCTCTAATTAGTGCTAAGGGCCTGGGAGTTTTGACCCTTAAAGTTAAACTCCCTTCAAGTCCTAATGTCTTAATTTCTTTATAGATTTTTGTTTATTGGTTTTTAAAAAAAGATCGCTGAGATATGCTGTTTGTCTGTTGTAAGTTTTGCGGTTTTATAATGATGTCAAATGATAAATCTGTTGTTACAGGCGAACAACGCATTTTTATAAAGAATGTTCGCGTAATTTAGTTCACATGTTTATTTCAGTGTCAGTGCGCGCACGCCTCACACACACACACACACACACACACACATACGTATGTGTGTGAGTGTATCTCGGGTGGGTCATTATGCCAATTATATATATATATATATATATATATATATATATAATGTGTTTAGCTATCTATAAAATCTATCTACCATTCCGCCCTCTTTTGGATCCGTTTATCGTTTTTCTTTCCAATGACCTTAGAAGATGGTGTTTATTAAATTACACAGGTGTTTAATTAAAACATTTTCCATATTTAAGATTTCATATCCTATTCTTCATGTTTATCCATCTCTAAAGTGCTGTGTGTGTATATATATATATATATATATATATATATATATATATAGATACGTATTTGACACGATGGTGGCAGTGGTAGTTATTAGCTGCAGGAACTGGACTTATAACAACAAGTATTTTATATTTTGTGTTGATACTTAAACGATGGCCATACAGTGTTTAAATATCAAGCTATGTGAGCCGAAGAAATGGATATTTATGCCCAACTCATCAGCTGATCCTTGTAGTATTGTAACCCTAAGCTTGTATGGCGTGCGAGTGAATTGACCTGGACAAGCTAACAAAGAACCTTTATGTGGTCACTCGACTTGCTAGAAATAGCAGCTAACGGGTTCTACTTCCTTAAAAAGGACGTATTAAATAATGTAGCTCTGCATACTAAATGGACAGATTGGTCACGGTTGGCAGTCTTTTAATTATAGGTTTGCTTGATCAGACAGTGGCGAAAGTAAAGAATATGTACATAGGGTGGTTAGGGTTTTTGTCACGCCGAAAACGGGTGGTGTACGTATTGTTTACCTCCGCCCAGACTGCAGCAAATATTGGATTACCAGTTCATAGGTGTTGATTAAACCTTGGTTAAATCTAAATGGTATCCGTTCGTATATCTGGAAAGTAAAGGTTGATTGTTATATGCATGTTTCCCAAGTTGTCGCGTATGCGGACCTGATATATCCTGAAATGTGAGCTGAAATTGTCACACATCCTAGCCACGGGCAGATTTATCTCTCCTTCGCTTGGTGTTGTGAATTATGGCCATCACCATTTAACGTCCATGTTCCATGCTGGCATGTGTTGGACGGTTCGATAGGTGCTGCTGGTAAACCAGAAGGATGCACCAAACACCAGTGCCTGCTTTGACATGCTTTCTACAGCTTAATAGCTCTTCCTAACGTCAACCACTTTACAGAGTGTATTGGGTGCTTTCTACGTGATAGCTGCACCTGTGTGGTCTCCAAGTATCTTGTAAGGCAAGATCCTCTCATCTGCGCAAGGAGTTCTATTGAAGCCAAAACAAAACAGCTCTTATGAAATAAGATTCTCATATACCGTATTTTAACGTGTATAAGGAGGGTTAATTTGGAAAACGGTTTTGTAAGGGATTATAATACTATCCATTTATAAGAAACTCCTATATTTTTTTAACCTAATTTAAAAAAAAAAGGGTTCCTTATAAAGGCGCAGGAGTGGCTGTGTGGTAAGTAGCTTGCTTACCAACCACATGGTTCTGGGTTCAGTTCCACTGTGTGGCACCTTGGGGAAGTGTCTTCTACTGTAGCCTCTGGCCGACCAAAGCCTTGTGAGTGGATTTGGTAGACAGAAACTGAAAGAAGCCCGTCGTATATATGTGTATATCTATCTATCTATCTATATATATATTTATATGTGTGTGTGTGTCCCCCCGAAATCGCTTGACAACTGATGCTGGTGTGTTTACATACCCGTAACTTAGTAGTTCAGCAAAAGAGACCGATAGAATAAGTACTAGGCTTACAAAGAATAAGTCCTGGGGGCGATTTGCTCAGCTAAAGGTGGTGCTCCATCATGGCCGCAGTCAAATGACTGAAACAAGTAAAAGAGTAAAGAGATAGTATGCACGTTAGAATATGGTATATAAACTGAGGAATGGAATCTTGCAGTTAAATCTGACTTTTAAGGACCCTGCATGACATCCGCGTTCACATAGCTCTCTCCTGGAATACTACAGAAGTGACTCAGTAGTTTCTTAGTTTTTCTTCCACCAGACTTGGAGTTTACAGCTAGGCAGACTGAGCCATTTTGCAAGTTCAGTGTGATGCTGTTGCAAAACTGTGCCATGAATGGGACAATAATCACAGGTTTCTTGGTTGGATTGCCATTACTCTATCCATTTGGACATTTGAATGTTTGGTCTATTTTCCTGTCAACTAATTTTCACTCACAATATTTAAACAAACCTTTACAAAGGCACAGGAGTGGCTATGTGGTAAGTAGCTTGCTTTCCAACCACATGGTTCTGGGTTCAGTGTCACTGTGTGGCACCTTGGGCAAGTGTCTTCTACTATAGCCTTGGGCTGACCACAAAATCGAAATCGCTCAAAAATCAATGGAAATTGTAGTTGTGATACCAGTGCCGGTGGCACGTAAAAGAACCATCCGAACGTGGCTGTTGCCAGCGCTGCCTCGACTGGCCTGTGTCCCAGTGGCATGTAAAAAGCACCCACTACACTCATGGAGTGGTTGGCATTAGGAAGGGCATCCAGCTGTAGAAACACTGCTAGATCAGACTGGGCCTGGTGCAGCCTCCTGGCTTCCCAGACCCCAGTCGAACCGTCCAACCCATGCTAGCATGGAAAGCAGACGTTAAACAATGATGATGATGAAACTGAAAGAATCCTGTTGTATGTGTGTGTGTGGTGTGTGTGTGTCTGTGTTTGTCCCTCACATTATCGCTTGACAACTGATGTTGGTGTGTCTAATTCCCTGTAACTTAGCAGTTCGGTAAGAGAGACCGATAGAATAAGTACTAGGCTTACAAAGTATAAGTCCTGGGGTCGATTTGTTTGACTAAAAGTGGCTGCTGTCAAATGACTGAAACAAATAAAAGAATAAAATGCATGTGGTTGGTTAAAACATGCTGTGATGTAACATGATATTTATTTTGTCAGTACTCTAATGAATGAAAAGTGAGGTCACATGGCTTAGTGGTTAGGGCATGCAGTTTATGATCGTAATGTTGTGAGTTCAATTCCTGGCAGCATGTTGTGTCCTTGAGCAAGACACTTTATTTTGCATTGCTCCTGTCCTCTCAGTTGGGAAATATGTGTTGTAGGGGTAGTTCACAGAGCCAGCCTTGTTATATTCTGTCACACTGAATCTCCCTGAGAACTATGTTAAGGATACGTGTGTCTATGGAGTACTCAGCCACTTGTATGTTGATTTCATGAGCAAGAAACACTTGTTGTTGTAATGGATGGAGTGCCAGATTAATAAAATCCTAAGAAGTGGTAAACACAGAATTGAGAACATGAGAGCCTCATAAGTAGGAGTTGGAACAAAAATCTGACTCCATCTCTGACTCCTGTACTATTGGCACCCCTGACTCTGACTCTGACTCCTCTTTATGTAATTAAGTGATTGTGGTCTACATATCTCATAAAGCATATGCATACACTTGTACTTCGGGTAGGCCTATATGTTATAACTGGTTTATATTAAAGAATAAAGACATTAAAAGTTGGATTCGGTATAGTTTTACCGACTCCGACTCTAGTAACCCCACTTAATTGTTTCTGATTCTGACTCCACAGCCCTGGTTGTAAATGAGCATCATCATTGTCATCACCATCATCATACAAGCGAGGTTGTTTGTTACCTGTCTTCCATGAAAACCATGTCTGGTCATGGGGAAACCTTGCCTCCGTCGGAAACAAGTAAGGGTTGGTGGCAGGAAAGGTAACTCGCCACAGAAACTGTGCTTTTGACAAAGTCATCTGACCCATGCGAGCATGGAAAAGTGGAAGTTAAACCAATGATTTTGATGGTGATGATGATAATGATGTTTGTATATATATCCGACACATGAAGATCATTAGATACTTTACAGAACAAAACACAGTGTTGCTCAAAAAGCAAAAAAAAAAAAAAAAAAAAGGAAAAGAAAGTCAAACAGTCAGCTGGATGCTAATACTTGAGTACCATATCAAACACATCTCGAAAACATAGGGTGTGGTTGACATTTTAAAATTCATTTGTTGATCGAAGGAAACGGAATGATATTATAACCGTTACTTTTGCAAGTTATGGCTGTCATCGACTGCCGTTCTCTGAATTTAAAGGTTATCTTTCACCATTAGTGAGAAGATCCAGTTTAGCTCTGCTTCACTAGGCTTACGAGATAGATAAGATGGTCGTCTCTCGAGGAAACATTTAGAAATGACTCAGAAACAGGGCAACGAGGGGGGTAGTTTGCAGCGCTGGTTATCTGTGGCCTTCTGCTTGTTTCACTCACTGGAAGGTGGCCATGCTGGGACACTGCTCTGAAGGGATTTAGTGGAACAAACGAACCACAGTATTTAGCTATTGCTTTTTTTTTTTGTTCATAAAGTCTGGTACTTATTCTATCAGTCTCTTTTGCTGAACTGCTAAATCACAGGGACATAAACAAACTGACAGTGGTTGTGAAGCAGTGGATGAGACAAACTTAAAAGCATATATACATCATATCTGTTTCGCTCTCTTTCTCTCTCTCCCTCTCTCTCTCTCCCTCTCTCTCTCTCTCTATATATATATATGTATATATATATGTAATCAAAATAAGCAATGGGATATCCAGAGGTAATGCAATACAATCATTTCAAGCAACTCCATTTAATTGAACAATGCAACCATTACATTAATTTAAATGCAGAGCAATCCTCAGTTGCATAATGACAGAATTAAATTAAATTAAAACAGATGGACACATAAGTATAATTTTGCCTAACACCTCCAAGAAGGTAAGGAGATAGACAAAGAACATGCTGTCTTCACTTCATCTTAGAAGCTGCAAAGGTATCAAGAAGAAAGACTTCTTGAGATCTAGCTTGTCATTGTTTTTTGGGGTCAGTTTTAATTTATAGTCTTATTTATCAAATCTTTGTATATCAAAAAACCAGCGTTGGTGTGTTTATGTCCCCGTAACTTTGTGGTTTGCCAAAAGACAGTGATAGAATAAGTATTAGCCTTGCAAAGAATAAATCCTGGGGGGGTTGATTTGTTTGACTAAAGGCGATGCTCCAGCATGGCTACAGTCAAATGACTGAAACAAATAAAAGAATATATATATATATATATATATATATTGTCATCATCATCAATGTCTGTTTTCCATGCTGGCATGGGTTGGACAGCTTGACAGGAACTGGTAAAGTCAGGGATCACACCAGGTCCCATAGCCTGGTTTCTACAGCTGGATGCCTTCCTAATTCCAACAACTTTACAGAGTGTATTGGGTGTGCTTTTTACATGGCACCATCACCAGTGGCACTTTGATTTTAGGATATCAGTTCTGTTGTGGTGGATGGATCTTCTTGAGTACTGCACGGGGCCACATATCTCAGTCCTCTGTCGTCTTTCTAAGGCCTAGCGTCTTGAGATCAGCCTTCAGTACTTTGTCCCATATCTTCCTGGGTCTCCCTCTTCCCCGATTTCCTTCCACTTTAAGTGATATACATATGTGTATTTATGGAGGTCCATCATCTTCCACAATAGCCCTGGTCAGCCCAGAGCTATCTTAGAAGACATTTCCCTAAGGTGCCACGTAATGGGACTGAACCTGAAACCACAGCCTACATAATGGAGATGAATAAAAAAATTATTACTGATACACTTTATTTGGAAAGTTAAAGGAAAAAAACAGAGGAAAACTGTTTTTTATTTTGTTTTAATTGTCGTACATGTGTGTAACAAATTCACGAATAACATGCTCTTGATTGTGTTCAGACATTATTATATCTTTTGTGAGGCCTTAAATCCTCCATCCATCCATCCATCTCTACCCACTATTCCTGCGAAGTAGAGTCCTCGAGAACTTCTTCTACAGCAGGGGTTCTTAACCATTTTTTTTATCTATGGACCCCTTTGATTACTGTTTTATTCTAGTGGATCCCCATAGCAATTCGATGTTTAAAAACTAGTCTTATAGAAACTTCTTTTGAAATTCCTATTTTAATTTTCACACAGATTGAATTATGTAAAATGTTAGAGAAAGAAACCCAGCTGTTTCTTGCAATACATACCAGTACATACAGCTAAAGCAAAAGTTTTTAAGGGGCCCTCAAAAAACTGTTGAGGATTCACAAATTACTATTTTGTTGTGTGGTCCCCCAAAACTTATATAGACCCTCAGGGACTGTATGGACTCCAGTTGAGAACCACTGCTCTGTAGGGTCTTTTTGAAGCAACAATTATTACACTTTCTGGTTGGATTCAAGCATTACCATCTAGTTCTTGGTGTATCTTTAGGTCTCCTGTTGGTTGGCTCAGCTTGAAGAATCTGTCCTGTTGTTCTTTCCTGTGACATTCTAACCACATGTCCTTTGTACTGGAGCTGTGCCCTCGCAATGCCTTGAATTACATTAAAAAAAAGTAAAACTACACAGAGCACCTAAATACCTCTTAAGGGGCACCAGTGTGCCACGGTATGCTGTTTGAGAATTATTGATCCATGATTGATTGAACCTAATTTTTATTGGGCTTTTTGCCAAAGATCTTTGCCTGTGTCATCAGTAGCTGATAGGGATGATCTATAGTCAAGAATGAGCTTATTCAGCTCTCATAGTGTGAAATGTTGCTCATATGTTTAGCCCCGTGTCAGTGCTGACTGAGAAGACTTTTGATCAAAGGCATTCAATCCATGATCACCCAATCTTTGTTGTGTTTTTAGGACTACATTGTCTAATGTGTCTTCTGGTTTTTTTTATTTGTATTTACATTTCTTTTGAAAGATAGTAGGTATTCTTTGGGGGAAATGTAGCTGCTATATCTAGCCGGTCATGTGACGATGTAGAGACTCCCTCATTGGTTTACAGTGTTAAATGCAGTTGCTATTTCTAGCACTCAATGTGACTGTGATTACGTAGAGGCCCCTTCATTGGCTTATTATATTAAATGTAGCTGCTATTTCTAGCAGGTCATGTGACTATGTAGAGACTCCCTCACTGGTTTACAGTGTTAAATGCAGTTGCTATTTCTAGCACTCTGTGTGACTGTGATTACGTAGAGGCCCCTTCATTGGCTTATTATATTAAATGTAGCTGCTATTTCTAGCAGGTCGTGTGAGCCTAAAAAAGGCCTCATTATTGGTTTATAGCATTTAATAAGCCTCAAACACAGTCCTGATTAGGAAGGGTGTTTGTTTTATCTACAGATACTGATTTCACTAATGACAAGAGGAGGGGTAGGGGTGGGGGGTGGATTCAGACTAAGTAAATGTTCAAAGTTGATGAAGCACTAATTAATATAATTATCAACCCTGTATGTGTTATAATTAAACACTTGACAATTCTGCAGTCATACATTATACTTTAAACAAATGGTTTCTTTTTATGTTTGTTTTTTTTTTAATCTTCACATTCATCCATTTTTAAATGCTTCCAGGAACCGTTTTTCCATATGAGAAGAGGATTTTAATTCCTCCCTTCACTCTTCTTCATTTCTGGAGAAAGGGAAAACTGCAAGTGTCCCCTTATGACTTTTCTGACATTGCAAAACTTCTGATTCTGGGAACAAAAAAAAAAAAAGCAAGGGAGAAAGTGATTTGAGCCTTGCCTTGTACTTTAAATGATGAGTGGACATTAAATGATGAGGATGCTGATGATGAAGGATGAAAATGAAAGTTGACCAAGCAGGGTTTGAACTCTGATCACAGAGAGCTTGAATAAATACTAGAAGGCATTCTAGTTGATGCCCTAATAATTTTGTCAGCTGCCCCTTATAATGCATTACTATCCTTAGTGAGTCTTGAACTTACAATCTCTGTATTTCTACCAATATCTTCTATCTTTTACTTGCTTCAGTCATTAGACTGTGGCCATGCTGGGGCACCGCTTTGAAGAATTTCAGTTGAACGAATCGACCCCAGTACTTATTCTTTTTAAGCCTGATGCTTATTCTATCAGTCTCTTGTGCCAAACTGTTAAGTTACAGGGATGTAAACACACTAATGCCGGTTGGCAAGCAGTGGTGCAGGACAAACACAGACACACAAAGATATATACACACATACATATGACAGGCTTCTTTCAGTTTCCATCTACCAAATCCATTTGCAAGACTTTGGTCGACCTGAGGCTATTGTAGAAGGCACTTGCCCAAGGTGTCATGCAGTGAGACTGAACCCAGAACCATGTGGGTGGTAAGCAAGCTACTTAACACACAGCCACTCATGCGCCTATGTTTGCATATTATTTATAATTTTCCAGTTTCTGTAAGAAACACTACAGTAGAAGACAAGGTGCCATGTGGTGGGACTGAACCTGGAACCATGTGGTTGGGAAGCAAGCTTCTTACCACACAGCCACGTTGGAAAAAAAAAACACAAGGACTGCACTGTGTATAAGTATGGACCAGACCTTCATTTGGAGATATTAATGAATTGTAACCTCTTTCATAGCCGGGTGGGGACGAGAAATAGAGATTTAATTATGTTTGTCTGTAACAGAGGGAAATATTGGTGATAGGAAGTGAATCATTGACATTTCACTCAGCTGTAGACACTCTCACTTCAACTAACGGATGACTTGTGGCTTTTTCTCATCCAGGTCATCTAACCATAAAATACTGCTAGAAATAACAGCCATATTTCCATTAAATCACACTTGAAAGATCTTCAAAATGATGATATATAAGACTGTATTTGATATGATATCTCAGATTACATTAGTTGATATATTGTCATCATCATCATTTAACATTTGTTTTTCATGCTAGCATATAGGTGCAGGTGTAGCCGCATGGTAAGAAACTTGCTTTCCAACCACACGGTTCTCGGTTCAGTCCCATTGTGTGGCACCTTGGGCAAGAGTCTTTTACTGTAACCTCAGACCAACCAAAGCCTTGTGGAATGCGTTTGGTAGACGGAAACTGAAAGAAGGTTGTCGTGTGTGTGTGAGTCTATGTTTGTCCCCCCCCTCCACTAGAGACCTGGTGTTGGTGTGTTTATGTCCCTGTAACAATAGCGGTTCAGCAAATGAGATAACTACCAGGCTTGACAAAAAATTAGAAAAATAAATATCGGGCTTGATTCGTGTAACTAAAAATTCTTCAAGTCAGTGCTCCAGCATGGCCACAGTCTAATGACTGAAACAAGTAAAAGATAAAAGATATGAGGCTTGAATGACTGTCCGGATAGTCATAGTCGGATTGCTTGAAATAGCAGTCAAATTGCCTTTAAATCATACCATTCCATCTTAAACCGTTCCATCCATGCCAGTATGGAAAGTGGACGATAAATGATGTTGATGATGATGATGATGATGTATGATTAAATTAACCCAGCATATTGCTTATTGTTATCCAATCTTCCATGAAAACATGTCCAGTCATGAGGAAATAACTTACCTGGAGACAAGTGAGGGTTGGCAGCTGGAATGGCATCCACCTGCTGAAATTCTTCCTAAACAAAATCCATCTGGCCCATGCAAACATGGAAAGTGGTCGTTATGATGATGATGATGGTGGTGGTGGTGGTGGTGATGATGTTGCTTTGGCCTTTAGTGCAAACTTTCTTTTTAGTACTTTTGGTTGTGTGCCAATATATCTATGAAGAATAATCTACAAAGACTCAGTCTGATTTCTATATTCCATACCTCCTTTGATCTACTTCTCTCTTCATCATCATCATCATCATCGTTTAACGTCTGCTTTCCATGCTGGCATGGGTTGACGGTTCGACTGGGGTCTGGGAAGCCAGGAGGCTGTACCAGGCTCCAGTCTGATCTGGCAGTGTTTCTACAGCTGGATGCCCTTCCTAACACCAACCACTCCGTGAGTGTAGTGGGTGCTTTTTACGTGCCACCAGCACAGATGCCAGGCGAAGCTGGCAATGGCTATGATCGGTTGGTGCCTTTTATGTGCCACCAGCACGGAGGCTAGTCGAGGCGGTGCTGGCAATAGCCATGTTTGGATGGTTCTTTTACGTGCCACCGGCACTGGTATCACAACTACAATTTCCATTGATTTTTGATCAGTTTCACTTGCCTCAACAGGTCTTTGCAAGCAGAATTTTGTGTCCCAAGAAGGAAAGGTATGCATAAGTGGACTGGCTACATCCCTGGTAAAGGCCATGTGTTATGGTCTCACTTGTCCTACCGGGTCTTCTCACGCACAGCATATTTCCAAAGGTCTCAGTCACTAGTCTCTTATTTGTATATTTTCCATTACAAGTCCTCAAATATACCTCGCCTATATATATATATGTGTGTGTGTGTGTGTAGTTATAGTGTCTAAAATAGCTTAGTTCTCTAACACCTACTTCTCAGGCTCAGTTACCATATTTACTAAAAAAAAAAGTGCTTCTAGGTGCAGGAGTGGCTGTGTGGTAAGAAGCTTCCTTCCCAACCACATGTTTGGTCAAGCTATGGCACCTTGGGCAAGTGTCTCCTACTATAGATTCAGGCCAACCAAAGCCTTGTGAGTGGATTTGGTAGATGGAAATTGAAAGAAATCTGTCGTATTTATATATATGTATGCATGCATGTATTAATTAATAATAATAAATTGCCAACAAAAGAATGAGACCTCGATATTATGAAAATAGAGGAATATATATATATATATATATATATATATATATATATGTGTGTGTGTGTGTGTGTGTTTGTGTGATTGTGTTTGTCCTGCCAACATCACTTGAAAACTGATGCTGGTGTGTTCATGTCCCAGCATCGTAACCTAGAGGTTCGGTGAGAGAGACTAATAGAATAAGTTCTAGGCTTACAAAGAATAAGTCCTGGGGTCAGTTTGTTCGACTAAAGGTGATGCTCCAGCATGGCTGCAGTCAAATGACTGAAACAAGTAAAAGAATTTAGAAGGTATTTTACTTAGTAATAAAGGTGTGGATCTGAGAGGGGAATATCTCTCTCTATATAAACGGCAGTTTGTCTGTGCGTTTTCTGTGTGTCTGTTTTCTCGTACCCTCACTCTGACCACGGCTTTCAACCGATTCTGATGAAACTTGACACACACATAGCCCAATGTCATAATTCAAAACTAACGCAGCAAAAATTTTGAAAAGTTCCCCCAGTTCTGAAAAAAATCGATAAATTCGACATGGGGTCGAGAATCAGAAACCCAAACCACAGACCGTCTAGGGGACGCAACTCCACCTTTTTTAACTCTCAAAAAAAATTTACAATCATTTTTTTGCTATTTTTTGGCTATAACTCTCTAAAAATGCTTTATAGTTATTTCCCTTACAAACCTGAGCAACGCCGGGCGATACTGCTAGTCTTGAATAAAATCATGTATTTTCATTCACCCAAAACCAAAAACTTTTACCAGGCCCTCGTATATTTGGAATGGATGTAACTAGTTTAAATGTTAAGAGGTTAATTTTCATTACCTGCTGTTTCTTACTTGGAGCGGTGATGATGGAATCCTTGTAGATAACCTGTGACGTGAACACTTATCAGAACTGTGACGTCACATGACTCAAATTTGGACCTATAATAAATGTTTATTTAAATGTGGTTAATACCATATGATGACAGACTATGAAGAAGCCAACACTTATACAAGCTTTTAACCCATTTTGTTACCATATTTTGATTCGAAACCCACTGCTTTTGTTTTAACTAATTTCAGAAATAGTTGAGAATTTTGTAGAATAGACCTATTGAGTCAAGTACATCAACATCAACATAAATATCAAATGGAAATTGTAGTTATGATACCTGTGCTGGTGGCACGTAAAAAGCACCATCTGAACGTGGGCGATGCCAGCGCCGCCTCGACTGGCTTCTGTGCCAGTGGCATGTAAAAAGCACCAACCGATCATGGCTGCTGCCAGCCTCCCCTGGCACCTGTGCCAGTGGCACATAAAAAGCACCCACTACACTCACGGAGTGGTTGGCATTAGGAAGGGCATCCAGCTGTAGAAACACTGCCAAATCAGACTGGAGCCTGGTGCAGCCTCCTGGCTTCCCAGACCCCGGTCGAACCATCCAACCCATGCTAGCAGGGAAAATGGACGTTAAATGATGATGATGATTAAGCTGATGTTTGGAGTATAAAATAACATGGCATTTTGATGGACGGTTTTAATCTGTTAACATTTAAACTGACTGTTTCTGGCCCAAATATTCTACCTGTTTTATGTTGAAACTGGCCAGGTGTGGCCTCTCACACCTATTCTACTATGTCATTCTAAAAATATACAATTATGTCAACAAAATTTCAACGCTATGAGATAATGCATGATTAATTCAAAACAGCATGGATGAAGAAGCATTACATTTCATGGATTAATTTGAGTGCTGAAGGGTTAATGTGGATCTCTTTAAACCTGGAGGTTTATATCATAGAACAAAGGGTTAGTCTCAGGTGGGTTGATATCAAGAGTCTTGAAACTAACTGCAATGCACACAAAACACTGATAAAAATTATTTACTCAGGTTGATGAAATGCTATCCAGTAAACCAGTAAATGGTAAATGCATGGATTCCACTGTGTGGCACCTAGGGCAATCCTTGCTACTATAGGCACAATACCTGAAAATTGGGGGAAGGGGCTAGTCGATTACATCAACCCTAGTGCTTAACTGATACTTATTTCATTGACCCCGAAAGAATAAAAGGCAAAGTTGACCTTGGTGGAATTTGAAACCAGAACATATCGATGGGTGAAATGCCACTAAGCATTTCATCTAGCGTGCTAACGATTCTGCCAGCTTGCTGCTTTAAATAATAATGATAATAATTTCTCAGGTAAATGCCAAAACAAATTTCAATATGTCAATGTATCACACTTTGGCCCCTTCTCTTACTATTCAGTGACACTTCTATTATTCCTCATGTTGGGGCGAGAGTAATAGTAGGCATAGAGATGGTGAGGGCAGTAGTAGATTGACGGTTGTGATAGTAATGGGGTTTTTGTAATAGCATGAGCTGTAGTTGTGATAGAGGCGGAGGCGATGGTGATGGTGATGGTAGTGGTAGCCAAGGCAATTAGGGATGATGGTGAAAGACACTGGTGATGATGGTGGAAGGGAAGGCAGCGAAGTTGAAGGTATTGATGGTGTTGGCGTCAGATGTTTGAATGGTGTGTGTATGGCAGTTGTGACAATGGTGGTGGTACTGGTGATGGTGATGGTTGAAAACAATCAACAGAAAGAGATAGAGAGAGAGAGAAAGAAAGAGGTTGTACAGAAAGAAAAATTGTACTGACCCCTGAATGGGAAGACAAAAATTGTTGTTTATCATGTGTGTGTGCATATATATATATATATATATATATATATATATATATACACATACACACACACACACATATATATATATGTATATATATATATATATGTATATATATATATATATATATATATACACACATATATATACATGGTTCCAGGTTCAGTCCCACTGCGTGGTACATTGGGCAAGTGTCTCTATAGCCTCGGGCAGAACCAAAGCCTTGTGAGTGGATTTGGTAGACGGAAAGTGAAAGAATCCCATATATGTGTATATGTTTGTGTGTCTGTATTTGTCTCACCAACATCTCTTGATAACTGATGCTGGTGTGTTTATGTCCCCGCAACTTAGCGGGTCGGCAAAAGAAACTGATAGAATAAGTACTAGGCTTACAAAGAATAAGTCCTGAGATCAATGTGGTTGACTAAAAGTGGTGCTCCAGCAAATGACTGAAACAAATAAAAGAGTAAAAGAGTACATGATATCTAGGGAGTCTTGCATCATGCATGTTCACTTCGCTGCAGTTTACTTAGGAAAACATATGCGTTTGACATATTAGCTCTCTGTAGCGCAGTAGTATTAGGAATTTTATCTTGCCACTTGATAGAGACTCTCAGTGACATGGTGGGTCAAAGAGGAGATACAAAAATACTCTGAAAACAGGAATAATCAGAAAAACTAACGAGTGGAGGGCTGTCACATTGGGTCCTGGTTTTGCTGTTACGTGCCTCCAGTATAAGCATGGATTTTATGCAAATATCGAACTAAGCCACCTCAAGACCCACAAGAATTCAGCTGCTAATTTCGTCATCTTCTGACACATGAAGGACAAATGTCAATGCTAGATAACAGATACATGCTTATAGCAATTTACAAAAGTGCTGTTAACCTAGGTTTTGTGGTAATTTGGATGTTTTTATTTCAGAAATATATTGCAACGGGAACCAAATTCGTGTAAACAAGTGAAAATGTGTTTGCAGGCAGGCTTGTTACGTTTGCAGAGTAGCTCTTAGATATGTTGTTGTGCGTTTGTAAGAAAGTAGTTCACGAGATAAGATATGTGTGCTATACTCAACGTTGACCGCTCTTTGATGGAAAGGTCAGCAACTTTGTTAAGTCTAATACTACATGCTTCAATTATACAAATGATTATATCTATTTATACACACACACACACATAGAGTGAGAGATACATTCATGCACACGCACACACATAGTAATGGTATATTCTGTTAAGATTGCAGTAGAGTACAGTATAAAACTCGTCCACCTCCAGATTTCACCCTGTGCTATCCAGTAGTAGTATTATATGCACTTCCAGGTTGGTGTTTGGGCTTCTGCTGTGTGTGACAAGATAATTTTTCCAGTTATAATATATATATTACTGGTATCCTTATATATTACTCTATTTTATATCTTATATCTTATATGTAAAGAATTATATGCCATATGTATGTATGTTATTTTAATTATCAGTTTAATAAATAAATAAGTTAAGATTTTAATGTCCAAAAGTTGATGAACCACCTATTGTTCTCCTCCATTTTCTTATTTGCGATATATACATAAATACATATATATAATCAAAATAAGCAACAAGGATATCCAAGGTAGAGTAGTACAATTGTTTCATGCTACTTCATTTTATTAAACACTAAGTATTACATCAGTTTTAAAATGTCGAGCAATCTTCAGCCACTTATAGAATTTTTCAATTAAACGGACAATGCACATTCTTATACTTATATATATAATCATCATATCATGCATATACATCGTTACACACACACATATGTTTATATATCTATAATTTAGTAATCTGAGTCTAAACTATCTAGGTTTCTGTAAGAAGCCCATGGAGCCAAATCTAACTGTTTTAAATGAGACATGTAACTCCTACTAAATGCATTGAGGGCCTTTTCTTTTGATTGTCCTCTCACTTGTGTGTGTGTGTGTGTGTGTGTGTGTATATATATATATATATATATATATATATATATATATACATATACATATATATATATATATATATATATATATATATATATACATATATATATATATATATAAGTACACACACATAACTGTTAGACACCCCAAAAAACTGAGTTAGAAAATTTATTGACTCAGGCTGATTAAATGTTAAATCAGTGAACTTCTCCATAAATGTTAAACTCAAGGATTTGAGATCATCATCATCGTTATCATCATCATTTAACGTCCGCTTTCCATGCTGGCATGGGTTGGACGGTTTGACTGAGGACTGGCAAGCCAGAAGGCTCTACTAGGCTCCAATCTGATTTGGCAATGTTTCTACACCTGGATGCCCTTCCTAATGCCAACCACTCCGAGAGTGTAGTAGATATTTTTTACGTTTTACCATCAAGAGGGCCAGTCAGGTGGTACTGGCATCGACCACGCTTGAATGGCGCTTTTTACATGCCATCGGCACGGGAGCCAATCAGGTGGCACTGGCATCGACAACACTGGAATGGTGCTTTTTACATGCCACCGGCACAGGAGTTAGTCAGGCAGTGCTGGCATTGGCCATGACAATGACTTTGAGATGTTATTATGAATTTTACATAATTTAGAATAATTTTTTTATTGAATATATTAAGTAAATAAGAAACATACTAATAATATCACATATTTTAGCTACTTAATGGACAGTTAGCAATTTGGGGTAAAAACAAGCATTTTACCATAGAAAGTGTTTTCAAAGTACCTGAAAGAAAAACAGAACATGAATGTTATACTATATACATACATACACACACATACATACATACATATATAAATGGATGAATGAATTATCCTTTGATTACAGTTAACATGGAAAATTCAATAAACAGTTACCAGGCTAGCAAAATTCACGCAAGTAACAAGGATGTAGCGACCTATTCAAAGGTAGAAACTCTGGGTTAATGTGCAGTAATTTATTTACTTATACATACATACACATATATATACATATATATACACACACACACACACATACATACATACATATATGTATATACATATGTATAGACACATACACATACATATATATATATATATATATATATATATATACATGCACACACACACACACACACACACACACGTGTGTGTGGAGTATTTATTTATGCATATTGTTGCTATTATGTTAAAGTGTTGTATGTCCAAATTTGGCCAAATGTGTTTACTTCAATATTTATTTTTGCTTGCAATAGCTGGTTCTTTTGGTCAAACTATTGTATCTCCAGCAGCTTCAGATGCCAAGATAACAAAAATTGTCAAAGTGTAGTACAACAGTTTTGCTATGGAATGGTGAAACTGTTTTTTTTTTTTTGTTTTTTGAAAAGACAATGTTTTGAACTTACGAGATCATTTGCATAATAGCAACGATTTACAATCGTAGAATATTAGTTATCTTCCTTCTAAATGTGAGATTAAATTTTTTGTCTTTGATTTTTCAGGAGAGGATGGGTGTGAGGAAGGTCATTTTCCCATGTGACCTTCCTCACTGGAACATTGTAAGCCAGCAGCTATTACAGCTTCAGTTCTATTGCCAAAGTTCTGGTGCTACACCTCAAGGGTTAGCCCAGCTCCACCAGCAGATTTTCCTGCAGATCAGAAGCAAAGGTCCACCGACCCCATTCACCTACCATGAAGGCACCAGCAGTAGTCAACCCAAGGAGCTGTCTACAGCTGAAAGTCAACCATGTGTTTATCAAGGCCTTGTGATTTTCCTGGAACAAGTTGCTAGCATCGATGAAAAGGACTGCTTCCTGCACTTCATCTTCCCTGCCGTTATCGATATGGCCTGTAATATCAAGGAATTAATTCCACAGGAAGGTATACCTCTCTGTCGGAAGCAGTGCAGTAAGTTGCTATTCACTTATCTTTAACCAGGTGTTTCTTTCTTTTTTTTTTTTGTTTTAGGAAACATTGGGCCCAGACGTGATTGTGTCGTTAAGAGGTTTGCTTCCCAACCATTTAATTCTGAGTTTAGTCCTGTGGACAAGTGCTTTCTACTATATATTTCTTTACTACCCACAAGGGGATAAAGTCGATTACATCGACCCCAGTGCGAAACTGGTACTTTATTTATCGACCCGAAAGGATGAAAGGCAAAGTCAACCTTGGTGGAATTTGAACTCAGAATGTAAAACAGACGAAATACCTATTTCTTTACTACCCACAAGGTGCTAAACACTGAGGGGACAAACAAGGACAGACAAACGGATTATGTCGATTATATCGACCTGAGTGCGTAACTAATTTATTTATCGACCTCGAAAGGATGAAAGGCAAAGTTGACCTCGGCGGAATTTGAACTCAGAACATAACGGCAGACGAAATACCGCTAAGCATTTCGCCTGGCGTGCTAACAATTCTGCCAGATCACCGCCTAATTAACAACCAACAACAATAGTAATTAATTAATTAAGAAACACAAAAAGCCTTGTGAAATCAGCTAGCCAGGGTTTCCTGGCTGGAATGTTGAATTGTTTTTTTGCTACTGTTCAAACTGGCAAAGTCAACAAAGCAGTTTAGTAAACTGTTTGGTGTAATCAAAGTTTGAATAAGCACACGGCTTGAAAAAAGACAGAAACCAATCAAAGGGAGATAATTAAGTGTGCAGGAAATGCTGACATTCTTTTACAAGTGTTGAAAGTTCCAGAAACCAACATTGGAATTGGTTACCTTTAATTCTTGTGGTTTGTCTTTAATTCTTGCTAAGATGTACTTTGCAGAATGTGGACATGATGAAAACATCTCAGTGTTTGGTATTCATATAGTCCCTGGAGGTTCTTAGGTTCTTTAAAAGATTGTTTTTGAAGCAAGCATATGGAACGTCTTTAACACAAGGTCTTGTAAAGGATCTTCCATTTGATGTAGCTGATGGTCAGATCTTTAAGTCTCTAGATTAATACTGAAAGGGTTGATGTATGTCCCCTTGGGTTGCCTAAAGCTAGAAAGATGGATGTTGTGTTTAATTTGTGTGTGTGTTTGTGCCTTCTTGCATTGACATGACATTGCATGATAGTTGTAAATGAGTGCCACTGTCATACAAGCGGTGTCCTTCATTTTCAATCTGCTATGGAAAACCTGTTTGGCTATGGGGAAATATTACCATAGGAACCAGCGTCGCCTTACTGGCACTCGAGCCATGTGCTACTAGGGTATTAAGAGCACCATCCGAGCATGATCGTTGCCAGAGTGGCTATTTGGCCTCCGTGCCAGTGGCACGTAAAAGACACCATTCGAGCGTGATCGTTACCAGCATCGCCTTACAGGCACCTGTGCCGGTGGCATGTGTAAAAGATTCGAGCAAGGTCGTTGCCAGTACCACCTGACTGGCCCCCGTGCAGGTGGGACGTAAAAGCACCCACTACACTCTCGGAGTGGTTGGCGTTAGGAAGGGCATCCAGCTGTAGAAACTCTGCCAGATCAAGATTGAAGCTTGGTGCAGTCATCTGGTTCGCCAGCCCTCAGTCATTCGTCCAACCCATGCTAGCATGGAAAGCGGACTTTAAATGACGATGATGATGATGATGAAACAGGTGAGTGTCAGTGACAAGAAGAGTGTCCAACCGTAGAAAAATCTGCCTCCACAGATTCTGTCTGACCCAAGCAAACCTGGAAAAGTGGACGTTAAATGACAACGATGATGATTGATAATGTAGTTTTAGATACTCTGTGTCTGAATAGAAGTTGGCATGATTGTAGCTGAAACATCTTTAATCATAAGTCTGCTTGAATTAAGGTTGACCTGCAGTTAAAAGCAACAACTCATGTTTATTGATGCATTGAAGCACACATAAAACCGATTAGGTTCATGCAAACACACACACACACACACACACATGCAGACACACACACACACATGCAGACACACACACACGCACACACACACACATTTGTACCTCTCCATTTGTACCTCTCAGAGAAGTAATTATTGATTATCTTTTATATTTCCGCAGCCAAAAGCATTGCAGTCAGCCGTAACTTAATGTCAGCCATCATTTCATGTGCATTTCTGTGCCTGTTTCCAGAGAGGAAGAAAGAGAAAACATCGCGGCTAAATAATATTAATTTCTCTAATTTCTTTCGCTACCTTCCTCTGTAAGTAGCTAGAATTACCATATATTTTCTTCTTCTTCTTTAGTGTTCCTTCATATACACTCATCCATTCATTGGAGAAAACACAGCAGCCACATATGAACATAGATATATATGTAAATGTAGGCGCAGGCATGGCTGTGTGGTATGAAGCTTCATTCCCAACCACATGGTTCCAGGTTCAGTCCCACTGTTGGCCCCTTGGGTAAGTGTCTTCTACTATAGCCTGGAGCCGGTCAAAGCTTTGTTAGTGGATTTGGTAGAATATCAGCAATATTGAGGAATATGTTGTCATGAAACGCGTGTAGTAAAGTATATAATTTGGAATAAGAATTGAAGGTATTAATTTTGATTATTTTAATACTTAGTCCTATATGTATCTATTGTGGATAATGTCATTCAATGATGATTGGAATTGCTTGAGGGTAATTCTGTCTCTTAAACCTATCTACACATATATATATATATATATATATATATATATGTATACACACTCACACACATAACAGGTTTCGTTCAGTTTCTGTCTATGAAATCCTCTCACAAAGCATTGGTCAACATGAGGCTCTACTAGAAGACACTTACCCAAAGTGACATGCAGTGGGACTGAAATTGGAACCATGTGGTTGGGAAGCAAACTTCTTACCACACAGCCATGTCCATGCCTATTGTTTGAGTAGAAAGGGATGGGTTGATGACTTTTGTCACTCAAACGTGAGAAAAAATATCGGAACATTTAAATATTTTTATTCCTCCTGTTTCTTTAATGTTTCACCCTTTAAATGACTATTTTTAAATAGATGCACCATTTGATATTTTCTTATGGTGATATCTTTACCAAAACTTACTCCATCATATAAAGATCTCAGAAACCTATGAAGAAAATTAATGCCTTATTAAATATTTCTTTTAATTTTTTACTAATAATTTGTCTATTTTTCTATTTCCTTAGGCAATCCCAGTGTGCCAAACTGCGTTGTATTCTTCATTATTTCCGTAGAGTTGCTTCTGCTGGCCAGTATTTCACTGGAGAAATTGAAATACAACGACAGGTTAGCAGAAATTTTTGAAAAATATTTTCTCTTTTGATTGTTGCCAGTGCTGCCTGATTGGCTCCTGTGCCGGTGGCACGTAAAAAGCACCATTCGAGTGTGGTCCTTGCCAGTACCGCTTGACTGGCTCCTGTGCTGGTGGCATGTAAAAAACACCATTTGAGCATGGTTGTTGCCAGTACCGCTTGACTGGCTCCTGTGCTTGTGGCATGTAAAAAACACCATTTGAGCGTGGTTGTTGCCAGTGCTGCCTGACTGGCTCCTGTGCCAGTGGCATGTAAAAAGTACCCACTACACTCTCGGAGTGGTTGGCATTAGGAAGGGCATCTAGCTGTTGAAACATTGCCAGATTGGATTGGAGCCTGGTGCAGCCATCTGGCTTGCCAGTACTCAGTCAAACTGTCCAACCCATACCAGCATGGAAAGCAGACATTAAACGACGATGACGATGATGAACTCAGTCGGGGCTCCATATAAGGTTTTGGGGACTCCAAGCAAGCAAAACAATAAATTGGGGATCCATGGTAGTATTTTAAGGGTCCATGAAAAAACAATTTTGCTTTAGATGTCTTTATTGCCAGAAACAGCCAGGTTTCTTTCTTCTGAGACGAATTCCTCGTTACTTCTGCTGTTTTTTTAATTGTTTGCAAAAGAAAACACTTCGTTATGTAAATTTTGATTTCTGTCAACTCTTTGTTCATTTTTAGGTAATGGAACCACGAAAACGTCCAACTCTGGAAACCTGGAAGAATTGCTCTACCAGTCTCTGTCCTATTTATGTTCGAGAAAATGGTAAAACCTATGATGCCAGTAGTGCCACTTTAAAGGTTGGTAAAAATTTTTTATATTTTGTCTTTTCTCTGGAATGTAATCCTTTCTCACATGTTTGCATCAAATATTTACCTCCAAGTAATCTTCGATAATTTCATTATTATTATTATTATTATTATTATAATGTTACGAACTTTTGTTGGGCACAAAACATGGTGCTTTCGTACATCAAGGGAGGTTACTGTGTTATGGACGTTCTCTCAGGAGTTTTGTATATTGAAATGACAAATCTAAAAACCGATCCTATCATTTGCCTGAAGAAATATTTGAAGATCTTCCAGGGAAACATTTACGTTGATATATATTATATTATTTTTAATAAGCAGAGGTTACAGAGTGACTCAAGGGTTGAACGTTTCGTGAATGGCACTTTTATCTACTTGAGAAATAGTGAAAATCACAATTCTATATTTAACAGATGAAGAATTATGTAGATTATTTACATTTGACGGATATTTGACCTCATCTTGTTTTTTGTTAACACAACGTTTCGTCTGATATACCCACCAGCCTTCATCAGGTGCCTTAGGGAAGTTTCGAACCTGAGTCCTCATTCCTTGGGTATTTTTCGATTTTATTATTATTATTCAGGTCACTGCCTGGAATTGAACAAGTACCAGTTACACACTGGGGTAGATATAATTGACTTAATCTGTTTGTCTGTCCTTGTTTGTCCCGTCTGTGTTTAGCTCCTTGTGAGTAGTAAAGAAATAGGTATGATGTATTCTTGAGATAAAACTCTTCATTTTATGTGACTGCAGTTTACTCAGCTCTCAACGAATGACCCTATGATGGATTGGCGTCCTGTTCAGGAAGATTATTGTATTCTTATTTCTTTATTGCCCACAAGGGGCTAAACATACAGGGGGACAGACAAGGACAGACAAAAGGATTAAGTTGATTATATCGACCCCAGTGCGTAACTGGTACTTAATTTATCAACCCTCGAAAGGATGAAAGGCAAAGTCGACCTCGGCGAAATTTTAGGTCAGAATGTAAAGACAGATGAAATACCGCTAAGCATTTCGCCCGGTGTGCTTACGTTTCTGCCAGCTCGCCACCTTGTATTCTTGGTAAACTCTTATGCCATGGAATCTGGTCAATGAACTCTATGAGTCCCAGGGCTCAAGACATTACTTAGCTGCCAGCTTCAGAGAGATGGTCATGACTGGAACAAGACTAAAGGTTCTCTTTTTTTTTGTTGAGAGGTGAAAATATTTAATTTAATTTGGTAGAAGTTTTAATTGTAATGTCTAGTAATTTTATCTCTTAATTAACGTATGCATTTAGTTTATTAATCTCAAATTTCAGATTGGATTTGCTAACAGATTTCTTGGAGGTCACATTTTAAGTAAAGGTAGATGCCAGGTAGGAAACGGTTGCTTTCTATTTTATGAATTAAAAATTTTTTTTATATTTGTATTTACAAGAGACATTTTGTTACGACTAAATTGTTGGCTTCACAGATTGAAGTGAAGATGTATATTTTTGACGTCAATCTTTTACGTGTTTCAGCCAGTGGACTGTGGTCATGCTGGGGCAACGCCTTGAGTGCTTTAGGTGAACAAATCAACCTGAGTACTTATTTATATTTTAAGTCTGGTTCTTATTCTATTTGTTGTCTTTTGGTGAACCACTAAGTTACAGGGGTGTAAAGAAACCAACACTGGTTGTCAAGTGGTGGTGGGGGACAAACACAACACAAGCACACACACATACATAGACACATACATATATTCATTTGTATTTGTGCGTATCTATCTGTCTGTCTGTCTAGCTATCTCTCTGTCTATCTATCTATCTGTCTATCTCTGTGTCTGTCTATCTCTCTCTGTGTCTATCTGTGTCTGTCTGTCTCTCTATGTCTATCTATCTGTCTATCTATCTGTCTATTTATCTATCTGTCTTGCTATCTCTTTGTCTATCTCTCTCTATGTCTATCTCTCTCTGTGTCTATCTCTCTCTCTCAGTGTCTGTCTACCTCTCTCTGTCTATCTGTCTGTCTGTCTGTCTCTATCTATCTATCTATCTATCTATCTATCTATCTATCTCTCTGTCTGTCTCTCTCTGTCTCTCTCTCTCTCTCTCTCTGTCTGTTTGTCTCTCTCTGTATTTTTTAGAATAATAGATAAGGAAAACAGAGTAGACGGGTAAGCTTTATTTAGTTTGCAGCACATTCTGTCTTCCCTATCAATTACAACATACTAAATGTGCACCGAAGAATTCCTTACCTAAATCCTGCGGATGACACTTGGCAGCCGTAAGTGGTAAACGTACTCTCAAGGCACACTCCCCGGGACATACCCAAAACAAAGTTGGGATATAACATTTTAAAATCTCCTATCTAAATTTTAATTTAAACAGGTGCAGGAGTGGCTGTGTGGTAGCTTGCTTTCCAACCACATAGTTCCGGGTTCAGTCCCACTGCATGGCACCTTGGGCCGACCAAAGCCTTGTGAGTGGATTTGGTAGACGGAAATTGAAAGAAACCCGTCGTATATATAGATATGTATATGTATTTGCATGTATGTGTTTGTGTGTCTGTGTTTGTCCCACTAACATCCCTTGACAACTGATGCTGATGTGTTTATGTCCCTGTAACTTAGTAGTTCAGCAAAAAGAGACCGGTAGAATAAGTACTAGGCTTACAAAGACTAAGTCCTGGGGGTCGATTTGCTCGACTAATGGTGGTGCTCCAGCATGGCCACAGTCAAATGACTGAAACAAGTAAAAGAATAAAAGAATATATATACACACACACACTCACATGAACATACATGTATCAGGTTGTTCATGAATACTACTCATAACATGTAGCAACCAAACCATGTGACATGTCTGCTGCCCAACAACCTAACTACATTCTTTTGTGAAGATGGCACAAAACTCAACATGCATGATTAAACTCTAACAATTAGTACTTTAATCAAATTTAATGAACGAAAATCCTTCATACCATTTCCCCGCCATAACCTACCATACAGTATAATTACCATTCAACAGAACTCTAGTTACCATTGAAAATTTTAAACTTAACCAGGGACTATATAACATCAAAAGCCCAATGATGGCTCAGCTGACCACAACTTCAAAGTCACTGTCAAAACTATTCTTCTTGTTAAAGATTAATAAACATTATATATATATATATACTTCATTAAAAAGTAGTACAAATATCACAAAAACTGTTACTCAGAGTTTCACGTTCTCTTTTGTCAACAGTTTTGTTCTAAACAAAACTTTCTGACGAATAGGAACGTGAAACTCTGAGTAACAGTTTCTGTGGTATTTTTGCTGCTTTTTAATAAAGCATATTATTCTACCTTTGGTATTTGAGTACTATTTTTTTTGCCACCTTGTTCCACATTTATGTGCTTAGAGCGCCTACTTCTGCTGGTGACAAAGGGCATCTCGCTCAGAGTAAAAGTTAGACTGTATGATGCATGTGTACAAACTGCCATGCTACATGGCAGTGAAACATGGGCCGTAACTGCTGAGGACATGCATAAGCTTGCAAGGAATGAAGCCAGTATGCTCTGCTGGATGTCTAATGTGAGTGTGCATACATGACAGAGTTTAAGCACCCTGAGAGAAAAGTTGGATTTAAGAAGCATCAGATATGGTGTGCAAGAGAGACGACTGCTGGTATGGTCATGTGTTGTGAATGAATGAGGACAGCTGTGTGAAAAAGTGTCACGCTCTAGCAGTTGAGGGAATCTGTGGAAGAGGTAGACCCAGGAAAACTTGGGATGAGGTGGTGAAGCACGACCTTCAAACATTGGGCCTTACCGAGGCAATGACTTGTGACCGGGACCTTTGGAGATATGCTGTGCTTGAGAAGACCTGACAATCCAAGTGAGACCATAGCCCATGGCCTATGCCAGTGGGTGTAACCAGCCCATTTATGAATATCCCTCATTCATTGGACAATAAACCTTGATTGTGAAGACCTATTGAGGCAAGTGAAATCAAAATTGCTGACGTGACCAAAGACAGTACCGCCTGATTGGTACACATCCGAATGTGGGGTGTAACCGGGCCACTTATGAGTATCCTTCATTCATTGGACAATGAACTTTGCTTGCAAAGACCTGTTGAGACAAGTGTAAACAAACCAAAATCGCTGATGTGGCTGATGACAGTACTACCTGATTGGTACTCATGCCAGTGGAACGTTAAAAGCACATCCATGTGTGATCGCTGCCAGGGCCACGAATTGGCTCCCGTACTGGTGACATGGGAAAAGCACCATTCAAGCATGATCGTTACCAGTGTCAGCTTACCAGCACATGTGCCAGTGGTACATGTAAATATAAGTAGAAAAAAAAAGAAAGTATTTTTGTATTCTTTAATGAAGGAGAAATCTCGTTCGTCTCTCAACCGCATAACCAATATTTTTAACCAAACTGTTCAATGTCTTTTCGTTTTATGTCGATTTTTTTTTTTTTGTCTTTAAAAAATTGTTTTTTGTTCTTTTTTTAAAATCTCCAGGAGGAAATTATTTATATGACCTGTCCTGAATTGCTGGCCTCTACTCTCTTCATGGAAGCTATGGACGACAATGAAGCCATAACCATTAAAGGCTTTGAGAAGTTCTCTGAGTTTTCTGGTTATGGAGAGAATTTGAAGTTCTCTGGAAACTACTGTGATAAGGCTTCTGTGAGTAACTCTGAATGCTGCATATTTTCCTTAAATAGTCAGAATGTTTGGCGGTGCTTTGTTATCACCTATGGCAACAAGGAATACATTTAACTTTCATTGTTGTCGTCATTATCATTGTTATCACCACCACCACCATCATCATCATCATTTAATGTCCATTTTCCCTGCTGGTGTTGGGGTTGAACAGTTTGACAGGAGCTGGTATGGTCAGGGGCCATACCAGGTTCAATAGTCTGTTTGGGCTTGGTTTCTATGGCTTGATGCCTTTCCTAATGCCAACCACTACTGGTTGGGTGCTTTTTATGTGGTACCAGCACCAGTACTTTTATGTGGCACTAGTGCCTTTTACATGACACCAGCACAGGTGCTTTTTGTGTGGCATCAGCCCTGGTGCTTTTATGTGGCACAAGTGCTTTTTATGTGACACCAGTACTTTTTATGTGGTACCAGTGTTTTTTATATGGCACCAGCGCCCTCACCAATGCTTTTTTTGTGGTATCTTGGTTTTAGGACCTCTATTATGTTGTGGTGGCAGGTCTTCTCGAGTACAGCACTGCACCACATATTTCCGTCCTCTGTCATCTCCTTTGTAAGGTTCAGCATTTTGAGATTGGCCTTCTGTACTTTGTTCCATGTCTTCCTGGGTTTCCTTCTTCTATAACTTCTTTCCACTTTAAGTGATCATCTCTTCTTTATGCCACTGTCCTCATCCATCTGCATCACAAGACCAAACTGGTGCCGTCTCCTCTCTTGCACACTGCCTGTAATTCCTCTTATGCCCAACTTCTCTCAATATGCCAATGCTCTGTCGCACATGGACACAATGGATTTTTATACGTAAAAAGCACCATTCGAGCGTGGTCGATGCCAGTCCCTCCGGACTGGCTCCCATGCTGGTGGCATATGAAATACACCATATGAATGTGGTTGATGCCAGTGCTGCCTGACTGGCTCCTGTGTTGGTGGCACAAAAAGCACCATTCGAGCATGGTTGTTGCCAGTGTCACCTGACTGGCCTCCGTGCCAGTGGCATGTAAAAAGCACCATTCAAGCGTGGTCAATGCCAGTACGCACACACACACACACACACACCACTATATCATCATCATCATCATTTAACATCTGTGTTCCATGCTGGCATGGGTTGGACTGTTTGATGGTATTTGATGGGCCCAAGGACTGCATTGTGCTCCACTGTCTACTTAGGCATGGTTTCTATTGCAGGATGCCCATCCTAACGCCAACCATTTTACAGCATTGTACTGTGGAGATACATTCATTTTCTCTTAGAAGTGAACTGTTGTTTATTTGCTTTGCATTTAAATGTTTATATTTTTGTTTTCTTTTCCTCCAGCGGAAATCTGATGGCAATCTGGAGACAATGCTAAGTGCCATCAATACACTTCCGTACAAGTTTAACAATCAACAAAAGCAATACATGGACCGATACCTGTTGCGAGATCTCAATAAATGTCTGGTTGGCTTTCAGCCAGCAATAAGCTCACTAAATCACACATCTGCAGATGAGGATTCCTTTCTCAATCAGGTTTGTGTCAACTCTGAGACACAAACTGTTACTACTGGAATTGTAGAAGACCCCATTCTTGTAACTAACGTTGAACCCAGCAGTCTAACGCCTCCCCATAAAAGCAATGTTGCATCTAACACAGATGAGATTCTCATTGCCAATGAAGCAACAGATGTTGAAGGTTGGTTTTTGTGTTTTTTTGTTTATTTGTTAAAATATAAGCAATAATAAATCTTAGAGCAAGTTATAAACTGTAGCTGCAACACAACGTGAAGTATATTTGCCATTTAAATATGGCTAACCCCTAAGGGTGGATGCTACTGTAGCTTGTAACCTCAGGAGGACACCTCCTCCAGCTGGCTATTGACACACTTTCTGTGCCCAAGTGTGTCAATAGCCAGCTGGAGGAGGTGTTCTCCTGGGGCTACAAGCTACAGTAGCATCCACCCTTAGGGGTTAGCCATATTTAAATGGCAAATATACTTCATGTTGTTAAAATATAGTTTACTTAGTAATTGATCTGGATGAGTAATTGTCAAATACCTGTATGTTGTTATTTGTTCCTTCTCAAGCCATGCTTGGCTCATAAGGGCTGGTTTCCCCGTTTCATTGGCATATATGTTCCCCACCTAGGCAGGATGCCGGTCTGTCGCAGGTGAGCTTCAAGATGCGGGAGGAAAGAGTGAGAGAAAGTTGTGGCGAAAGAGTCAGCAGAAGATCACTCTTACCTTCTGCTGGAGCCACGTGGATCTTAGGTGTTTTGCTCGTAAACACACACATCACCCAGTCTGAGATTCGAACCCAGAGTCCTTTGACCGTGAGTCAACTGCTCTAACCACTATGCTGTGTGTCCACTAAATACCTGTGTGGGAACATTATATCCAACATGTTTTTGATATGTCATTTGTGTGTTGTTTTATATGTCTTTCTCTTTTTCAGCTCTGAACATAGACACACATACACCACATATTTACATCTTATTTCGAAATGATTTCCATTCATATTGATTTCTGTTAATTTTAAAAATGTTTATATTTGTAGGGGAAAGAAAAGAAGTGAAATTTGTCGAAGATATTGATAGTTTTGCCAAGCGTTTAACAAAAGAAATTCTCACCGAATCTCTATGTGAATTGAACCCTCAGTGTACTTGTAATAACTCTGATGATGTGGCTCCTCGTTTTGATAAAGAATTCAAGTCTATAGCAAAGTTTATACCAGAACATTGTTCCCTGTATGGCAGCGGGCTGTTGGCGTCTACCTTTGGTCATACAGCATCGATGGATTACTTGGATGTTGATTACCATGACTGGATCTCAAACTTTCGACGTCGAAGTTCAAACCTGAGTGATTTGACATCCCGTCGAAGTAGCTGCAGTACACGTTACAGCTCCTACAGCGACATCAGTTCAGACTTTGAGGAATTGTACGAATCTTTCATGAAACGAGAACTCACGACTCGTCCTGGTACGATTCATGAAGAAATCGGCACATACAATGTTCAGGATTTTGCTGCCAATTTTATAGAAAACCTACTCCAAGAGAGTGCTGCTATTGTTTATAATACAACCGGTATGCAGAACTTCCAAAATATTCACCTTCCATCTAATCTGCACAAACCTGTGCCAATTAAACTTGGCCCTGAACCAAACATCGATCGTAATGCCAATGTCTCTTTTATATCAGAGGACACTGTCCAAGGTTATGTGGATCATTTATTTGAAGACATCAAGGTGACTGTTGTTGATTCAGAAGAAATTTGTTTACAGTGTGAAAATAAAGAACAACAAAGACAATGTTCATTTTTCAGCAATTTAAGCACACTGAATGATCTTTCTGATGCTAGCATCATGTCTGTTGAGCCAGCTTGTAACATTTTCCGGCCAGCCATACCACAGGCCATCTACAGTTATTCAGATTACCTCTCAAATGAAATTTTATGTGATTCTCTAAACGAAATAAGTACTCTAAATATTTCCTTTCTTGTCAGTTCGGTTTTAGCATCCAACAGTGAACAGAAAACCTCTCCATCGTCTACAGAGCTAGACTTAACTGCAGTTGCAGATAAATTAGTCAACCAAATCTTTCGGGAAGCCAAAGCTATAGTTAACTGCACTAACCCTTCCTCAGCTTCTTCCAGTCGACGACAATCACTATGGAGCAACTCTTCTTCATTGTCTGGTTGGATGAATAATAGCTTATCGTTTGGATGTTGGATTAATGATTTAAGTTCAAACATTCTCGACAGCAGCCTGAAAACAGCTCACAAAATTAGTATGTTTATTGATAGTATTGAATGCCATGGTGTAAAAGCTGCCTATACCTCAAGTAGTTGCCAAGGAGTTTATCTCCCTGATTACGACAAATATGCCTTGACTATTACGAAGGAACTATTTACAAATGCTTTGTTAGAACTGCACGAAAACTACCTTATTAACCCCTATTACCGACAGCTGCTACGGTACCAATATGGGCCCAGCTTGCAGAATATGACTAGTGTTGAAGACATGGACTGTTGTGGAGTTGGTTTTGACCACAAACTTGTTCCTCAGGAAGATCTTGCCAATTTCTATATGGAACTTGAGAGGCAAAGTTCTTTGAGTGAGCAGAATAAAACAATTGAACCAAGCATGAGTGGATTCCGCGATATTACACTTTCACAGTTTGCCGAGGAACTGATGCGCGCTGATGCAACGAGCCAGTCTTTGTTGAGCTTGCGCAATAATTGGCACCAGGAAAGTTTCCACAGCGGTAGTCTGAGTGGATTTAAAGACAACACTTTGGCAAGTTTTGAGGACGAGTTGCTTAGGAGTCGTGTTGATTCTCCAGATTCCTTACTATATTTTGATATTAGGGACAATTTCCAACATCAAGAATCAGTGATCTCTCGAACTGATATTTCCGATGACCCGACATCTAAAGATTTCAGTGAAATCCATTCTATGTCTTTGGACAGTGACGATAATCTATCAACATTTGCTGATCAGGTGTCAGAGGAAATAATGTACGAGTCTTTTGTAGATATTTTTGGAGTCATTCCATGTAACGTTCAGTTTAAATCTAATATATGCTTGCTATGTCTTGAAATGATTGCCGATGAAATTGCCAAAAATGTGATCCATGTTGCCATTCTGACGTTGCAAAACCCTTCTTGCGACTACAGCGAAGATTTAACTCTGAACTTTTCACAATTTACTCATCCATGCTTGCATAGAAAATTTCCTGTAATGTCTGTCATCGATTCCGAACCACAAAACATTCCACCACCTCTAACTCTAAATGACTTTTATGAAAATACTTCCAAAGAAATCATAGAATCTGCTATTTTAACCGTTTCTTCATGCAGAGACATTTACAAAGTAAGTCGAAATATTTTTTTTTAAATTATTTTTCTCTTTATTCTGTAATCCTTTCTTTTTCCACTGGTGAAGCAAAAACATAAACTCCTACGAGTGAAATGAATTAACTTCACTTTTGTATTTGTTCTGCAAGGTTCTTGATGTGAATTCATGAGTTGAAATAAATCTTGTCTTGGGAGGGTCATCATACTAATAACAACAGCACATGCACTGGTGCACTACCACTTCTTTATTGCTTGTCAGTTGGTTGAATATTTACCCAACTAAGTAATTGATCATTTGTTTAATGTGCTGATTAAACAGGTGATCAGGTGTTTGTTAGTCAAAGTCCTTTTGTTTCTTTATTGCCCACAGGGGCTACACACAGAGGGGACAAACAAGGACAGACAAACAGATTAAGTCGATTATATTGACCCCAGTGTGTAACTGGTACTTATTTAATCAACTCCGAAAGGATGAAAGGCAAAATCAACCTCAGTGGAGTTTGAACTCAGTTGGTTAAATATTGGGTAAATATTTAACAATCTGACAAACAATAAAGAAGTGATATTGCACCAGTGCGTGTGCTGTTGTTATTGGTGTGATGGCCCTCCCAAGACACAAAAGAGAGGAAGTCACTGACCTTCTCAGTGGCTTCCTCTATCCGCAAGGTCTACTCTGATGAATTTAGTTTTTCGTTTTACTGGAGAAAAACAGCAAAACATCAACAATAAACTGAAGGATGAATCATTGGGTGAATTTTGTCAAAATGGTGTTTTCTTGGTTAGTTGAAACAAATATTGGTTTCAGATTTTGTCTCAAGGCCAGCAGTTTTGGTGGGGGGGGGTAGGAAAATCGATTACACCAACCCCATTGTATGACCAGTACTTATTTTATTGACCTCTGAAAAGGGTGAAAGGCAGAGTCAACTTTGGTGGAATTGGAACTCAGAACGTAAAGACAGATGACATGCCACTAAGTGTTTGGCTCAATATGCTACCGATTCTGTCAGTTTGTTGTCTTTGCATGTTTTTTTTACCAAAATCTTAACGTCTGCCTACTTCTCTCTCTTACTGCTGTAAATCATTGGTCTATTGCCATACTGGGGCACTGCCCTCAAGTATTTTAATTGACTGTGTAGATAGTTGTATTGCTTTTAGCTTTAGTTATTATTTATTACTCTCATAAGAAATGAAGGGCAATTTGAGGCTACGGTAAGAGAGACTTGCTCAAGGTGCCCTACAATGAGATCAAGCTTGGAAGTAAATATTAAATATTCTTTTCTACTCTAGGCACAAGGCCCGAAATTTGGGGGGAGTTGGCCAGTTGATTAGGTTGATCCCCAGTACGCAACTGGTACTTAATTTATTGACTCTGAAAGGATGAAAAGCAAAGTCGACCTTGGTGGAATTTGAACTCAGAATGTAAAGACAGACGAAATACCTCTAGGTATTTCATTTGGCGTGCTAACGTTTCTGCCAGCTCACTGCCTGAATTACATATTAAATATTTATTTCTTTATTGCCCACAAGGGGACAAACAAGGACCGACAAAGGGATTAAGTTGATTACATCGGCCCCAGTACGCAACTGGTACTTAATTTATCAATCCCGAAAGGATGAAAAGCAAAGTCGACCTTATTTCTTTACTGCCCACAAGGAGCTACACACAGAGGGGACAAACAAGGACAGACAAACAGATTAAGTCGATTATATTGACCCCAGTGCGTAACTGGTACTTATTTAATCAACCCCGAAAGGATGAAAGGCAAAGTCGACCTGGGCGCAATTTGAACTCAAAACGTAAAGATAGACAAAATACCGCTAAGCATTTTGCCTTGTGTGCTAACGATTCTGCCAGCTTGACGCCCGAAATAAATATTAAATCCCATTTAGAATAGGTGTGGTTGTGTGGTTAATAAGGCTGCTTCTTGACCATGTGGTCTTGGGTTCAGTCTCATGGTGCAGCACCTTGAGCAAGTGTCTTCTACTGTAGCTCTGTGGGTGGATTTGGTTAATGGAAACTGAAAGAAGCCTGTTGTATGTGTATTTCTGTGTACCCTGGTCTAGACATAATGTGAGTGTTGTAAATGAGCTTCACTGTTGTACAAGCGTGGGGAAAAGTTACTTTGCTTGGAAACAGGCAGGGAGTTGGCAGTAGGAAGGCGTGCAGCTGTTGAGAATCTGCCTCAGCGAATTGTTTGATCCATGCAATGTTAGAAGAGTTGCACGTTAAATGGTGATGGTGATGAGGATGATGATTAGGATTTAGGATATGTCTTCTCTATCAATAAACCACATTAATTTTTTTATTGTTATGTATAGCAATTCTTTAGGTAAATTGTGAGCAAAGCATGAAATATGGGAACACCGTAGAGAAAACAGGACTGATTGTATGTATTGCTTGTTTAGAAACTGGTTGGCATTAGGAAGGGCATCCAGACGTAGAAAACCATGCCAAGTTAGACTGGCGCCTGGTGCAGCCTTCCAACATAGTCAAACTGTCCAACTCATGCCAGCATGGACAACGGACGCTTGTTGATGATGATGATGATGATGATGATGATGATGGTGATGGTGATGGCGGCGACGACGAGGAGGAGGAGGAGGATGATGATGATGATGATGATGATGATGATTTTTGCTCTTGCAATGGTTTTTATCATTGAATGAATATTCATTACATATAGCACACATATCAAACATTTTTTTAATTAAATTTTTTGTTCATGATGATGACAACGACCATCATCATCATCATCACCGTCATCATCATTTAACATCTGTTTTCTATGCTGGTATGGGTTGGATGGTTTGACAGGATCCATCAAGCTGCAAAGCTGCATTGGGTGTCAGTCTCAGCTTTGGCAGGCTTTCCATAGCTGGATACCCTTCCTAACACTTGCCCTTCCTAATGCCATCTAGAATATCAAATATCCCCTTTCTAATGCCATCCAGAATGTTAAATCACTGTAAGACATCCAAAATATTGTTGGTGGCAGGCTGAAATTCACCTGCCTCAAATCAACAGCACAGCACAGCACAGGTAAATTCATACAGCTTATACAAAATCCATGTACAAGGCTTTGGTCAGCCTGGGGCTATAGCACAAGACAGTTGCAGTGGGACTGGAACCAAAAGCCTGTGATAGGTAAGCAAACTTCTTACCGTACAGCCATGCCTGTGCCTTAATGTTCTTCTTTTTTTAGGCACCAAGTCCAGAATATCGGACATAGGTGACCATGTCCTGCCACAATTCTCTGTTCTTTGTTCCCTATAACAGTTCCATTTCTTCCTGATGTTTAATGCCTCTTCCCTCCAACCAATTCTCCAAGTTTGCCATCCATATCCTCCTTCTTCCTCTGATTCTTTCCCCTTTAGTCTCTCCGGTCATCCCTAAATTCTCTAGGCCCTCTTTCCTCATCATGTGACCAAGAAATCTCAGTTACTTGGCCCTCATCTCACAAAGTTTCCTATTTATCACAGCCTGGGTCATCACTTCGTTAGACCCTTTTATATGTCCAGGCTATCCTCAAAATTTTCCTTAAGAACCACATTTCATATCTCTCCAAGCACCTTCTCATTTCTAATGTTACAAACCATGCCTCACTTCCATATATCAACACAAGGTAGACATAGCACTCCAATGTATGGATCTTGGTCCTGCTTCTCAAAATGTTATACAATTTTGAGAATGCAGATTTTTACCAGCACCATTTGTCTTGATCTCGTTCACACATCTTATGTCTTCTGAGATCAAAGTTCCAAAATAGTTAAAGGATGATCCCTGCTTCATAATATTCTAATAAAATGAAACTTTACCAAGAACCTTAACATCTTCATCATACCTTTCTTTACAGAAATATTTCTCGCTTGAATTTACTATCTTTTACCCTCAAATTCAACTCCTATTTATTCACATTGTTTTGAGTTAATCCTGCATTATACAGTTCTGTATTTAAGAGATGAGAAATTATGTACATTATTTACATTATTTACCTTGTTTACATTTGATGGATATTTGTCCTCATCTTGTTTGTTGTTAACACAACGTTTCGGCTGATATACCCTCCAGCCTTCATCAGGTGTCTTGGGGAAATTTTGAAACTGGGTTCTTATTCCTAAGGTATTTTTCAATGTTGTCGTTGTTATTATTATTATTATTATTATTATTAAGGTCACTGCCTGGAATCGAACTTGGAATCTTGGGTTTACTAGCCAGACCACTACGGCATATGCCTGTGGGCATCTGGCGTAGTGGTGACCTGAATGATAATAATAATAATAATAATAATAATAACATCAACAACATCGAAAAATACCTTAGGAATGAGAACCCAGGTTTGAAATTTCCTCAAGACACCTGATGAAGGCTGGAGAGTATATCAGCCAAAACGTTGTGTTAACAACAAATAAGATGAGGACAAATATCCATCAAATGTAAATAATGTAATCTTGCATTATCTCAGCAACAAGATTTTGATGATCTGTATGTTTGTCTTTAGAATGAAATTGTAGGGTAGGTGTGAGAGGCAGGATCTAATCAGTTTGAACGAAAAACATGAATATTTGGGCCAGACATGGTCGGTTTAAATACTGAAAGGGTTAACCTTTCTTCCTTCTTGATTTGCAGAGTAATTGTCGAGCGTTAGTCAGTTCATGTGGAATCCCTGGATCAAATCCCCAGCTTGAAGTTTTGCTCCAGTGGATTGTTGCTTCATACATCCAAACTCCAGTTTTTATATGTTACACAAAGCAAAGTGAAAAACTTGTCAGGGTGAGTAAAGAACACTCGTTTATTCTGTAATGCTTCTTTTTTTTTATAATCTTTGGTGGGCGTGGCCGTTGCCAGTACCACCAAACTGGCCCTCGTGCCGGTGGCACGTAAAAGCACCCACTACATTCTTGGAGTGGTTGGCATTAGGAAGGGCATCCAGCTGTAGAAACTCTGCCAGATCAGATTGAAGTCTGGTTCGCCAGACCTCAGTTGAATCGTCCAACCCATGCTAGCATGGAAAGCAGACGTTAAATGATGATGATGATGATGATGTTACATGATCATGAGCAGACTATTGGATGTTGTTATACATCGCTGATCACTGTGCACTTTGCATTGTTTTAGCTTTTGAATGATGTCACTGCATTGGCTAGGTGAGCAGGCTAACACCTTCCCCTGATCAGGAGGCTAGTCCATTGCGGGTGTGACCCATTTACAGCTGAATGGATTGGAGCAATGCTAAATGAAGCATTTTGCTCAAGAACACAACACATTGCCCAGTCCAGGAATTGAACTCGGCATGTAAAAAGCATCATCCAAACGTGGCCGATGCCAGTACCCACTGACTGGCTCCTGTGCCAGTGACACATAAAAAGCACTATCCGAATGTGATCAATGCTAGGCCTACCTGACTGGCTCCTGTGCCAGTGGCATGTAAAATCCTCTCTCCAAATGTGATCAATGCCAGGGCCGCCTGACTGGCTCCTGTGCTGGTGGCAAGTAAAATGTACCCACTACACTCTTAGAGTGGTTGGTGTTAGGAAGGGCATCCAGCTGTAGAAACCTTGCCAGATCAGATTGGAGCCTGGTGCAGCCTTCTGGCTCGCCAGTCCTCAGTCAAACCTTCCAGTCAGTCAGGTGGCACAGACATCAGCCACACTCGAATGGTGCTTTTTATATGCCACCTTGTATTAATTGTTTGTTGGGACACCACCTGTGTGTGTGTATGTGTGAGTGTATACATGCATACATACATACAGGTGTGTGTGTGTGTGTAGAGGCATGTGTCTTAGTGGTTAAAGGTGTTGCACTCATGGTCGTAAGATTGTGGTTTCAGTTCCTGGACTGGGCGATGCATTGTGTTCTTAAGCAAAACACTTCATTTCACTTTGCTCCAGTCCACTCAGCTGGCAAAAGCGAGTAGTTTGAGACTGACCAGTGTCCTGTTTGGGGGGAGTAATATATATGTGCCACAGAATCTGAGAAACCAGCCTCGTGAATGTGTAACTTGCGAAAGACTTTTGATCCTTTGATATATTTACACACACACGCACACAAACAATATGTTTCCACAGTGGGATTGAATTAAGAACCATGAAGAGAAGCTATTCTTTTATTCCTCTATTTGCTTCAGACATTTGTCTGTGGCCATGCTGGAGCACTGCCATTAGTTGAACAGGCAGACATCCCCTCCAGACTTATTCTTTGTAAGCCTAGTACTTATTCTATCGGTATCTTTTGCTGAACCGCTAAGTTACGGAGACATAAACACTCCAACATATGTTGTGGTGGTGATGGGGTGGGGACAAACACACACACAAACATATACATATACACACACATATATATATATATATATATATATATATATATATATATACACGACAGGCTTCTTTCAGTTTCCCTCTACCAAATCCACTCACAAGGCTTTGGTTGGCCTGAGGCTGTAGTAGAAGACACTTGCCCAAGGTGCCACACAGTGGGACTGAACCCGGAACCATGTGGCTGGTAAGCAAGCTACTTACCACACAGCCACTCCTGCGCCTCTGTTTGCATATTATTTATAATTTCCCAGTTTCTGTAAGAAAACGATATTCTCTGTCTCAATGTTGTTTCTCTTTCATGTTTCAGTTTCCCGATGTGGTCAGCATTGTCCAAGCAAAGTGCTGGACTGTTGGTGATCTGATGTGTACTGTACATAAGTTCTGTAACCAGGCTCTTGAGCAGTTGGACTCTGAAGGAATAATTACATTAGATTTATTCGAAGAAGTCCTCATATCTGCCCATCGTTGTCGTCCTGTTCTTGAAATGTCTCCAGATGACGCCACTGTTATTGCTGAAGTGCCTACAAGCGATTCCACTGTTGTCAACCTGCCACTTGAATATGTCACCTCTAGCAACAACAACAACAATGATGATGATAATGGTAATGTTGTTCCGGCTGTATCCGAAAATGACCAAATCCTTCCTACCACTCTCCTCCCTTCTGAGAGTGATACAGTAATTGATGACGATCCTGACTGAATTCTTGCAGGAATGGATTGGGAGTTTTTAAAAAATTGTCACTGATAGTCAGAGGTTAAATTTTTTTTATCAGTTTTTTTTTTTTTTTTTTTCACCTTCCCACTGGCTCTGTTATGGTTGCTGCTTCTCAACTTCTTCTTTCTGAAAGTACCAAGATGCTATAAAGAAAGAAAGAAGATATAGAACCAAAACAAATATGAAAGCGAAGAACCACTTTGTATGTTCATCTTTGTTATGGATGTCCATTTTTTAGAGTAGGAGAGATAGACTGGAGTTGTTGCAATAAGGATGGGCGTATACTGTTTACCCCGTCCTTGATGTGTTGCTTAAGATTATTCTGTTACCTTTTGGGCGAAGGTACGTTGCTGCTGTTGCCACAGAATGTATTGTTTTTTTTTTTTCTTTTACTGTTGAAAATCCCTGCCGAGTCATTGTTTCCTGAATCCAGTTGCCAGTATGGTTGCATTTCAAGATAAAGATCCTGTAAATGTTTGAAAAAGAAGTGTTTAAGTTTGCGAACCAAATTTGTATGAAATCTTACTCTTGTCAGTAATGGAATGCTTTCAACTGAAAGTTCAAAAAGGGAAAAAAAATGGTTGGTACCAACAACCAGAATGTCTACTTAAATGTTTGTTTACCAAAAGCCTGTGTATAGTAAAACAAAATACAAAAAAAAAAAATCTGAAGAATTAACTTTCTATTTTCTTAATATGTTTATTTATTATTTTGTTATCTTTTATTATTTGAGTTTAGTGAACGAGAATATAGTTTTGTTGATCTTGTTTGTGTCTTGGACTAATTCTTGCTGCCAAAAATGGTTGTTTTGAATAAACACCTCTTCTCCCATTCCAAAAATAGATGAAAAAAAAAATGTAAAAAAAATTGCAAAATTTGCTATTCATAAAATATTTTGGATTATTATCACCTGACTAATTAATGCAAGTGATAATGATGATAATAATTGTGGAGAACTATCATAGAATTAAAAAACAAAAAATATACATATATTTTGCCTGTTTTTTTTTTTTAATTTGTATGTTTTATGATGTGTTTTCATGAGTCAGAACATGTCTATCACTTCTTAAAAGGCTACATTTAAAACTAGGCAGTGAAATAATTTAAGCTGTTTTGTGTCATCTCAACTTGAAAAAAACTTTTTTTTTAAATCAACCCTTCCCACAAAAAAAATTGAACTAAATTAAACTAAAATAAAAAGAAAAACAATAAAAATTCTTACCAAAAACGAAACAGCTGATCAGAGGGAAATATTAGCTGCTAGCTGAAACTATTTTATTTCATCTTCTCTCTCTAGTGTCTCGTTTAAAACCCAGTTGTATTAATAAATGTTTGTAATTGTAAAAGAAAAAAAAAGAAAAAACTGAACAACAAAAAATCTCTAATCAGTTTTAAATGTAATGAGAAGGTAAAACAGAATATATTATATTTTATGTTGAAGTTTTAAAACTTAGGCATTGTGTATGGAACTCCATAAATGAATAATTAAAACATTATTATTATTATGATTATTATTATTATTATTTGCGTTTTGAAGGAGTGGACACTTGTTTGTGGCTTGTAAGTTTTCTTTAGCATTTGTTTTATTAGTGTTCCAAATTTTGTTGGACTGCTCACTAAATAACCCAGCTCACTGCAAGCAAATTGAGCTGATTTGGTGGGAATTCTCCCTTTAACCCTTTCGTTACGAAACCGCCCGAAAAAAATTTTGGTTAATGTGACCAAGCCGCCCGAATTTACCTATTCATATTTAAATGAGAATATCAGAGCAAATCTCTTTAGCACATTCGTGAAAATACATATTATACTTCGTAAAGAGTTTAACTAGTTTTGTACAAAAATCGAAGTGTAATTTTAATTCCGTGAATTTTGGGAGATTTTTTTCCGAAATTTGTTCCTATTGTGTTTTCAAAATTTGTAATTCTGACAAAAAATGGATATGAATTTCATTATATCAAGCAGCGAGTCAGAATTCGAAGGATTTTCTACTGAAGACCTTCATAAATCTAACTCTATGACTGAAAAAAAAAAGCATGTGGTATTTGATAATGAATCTGATGTTTCATTTTCCGAAAGTGAAAACAGTGAATCCGAGATCTCCGACAGCGATAAAGAAAATGAATTGGCACCTGAATGGAGTGAAAATTGAAAAACTGTTTCTTTTCGGTGATTTTTCTGAAGAAACTGGACCAAGCCACAGACTTTCCCAGGAGAGTAAAGCCTTAGACTATTTCTTTTTACTTTTTCGAATGAGCCTATTTGAAATCATTACGGCGAAAACGAACCGTTACGCTAAACGTAAACAAAGCGAAAGAAAGGATACTTTGTGGTTTCCCATAACCTTAAATGAAATTAAGACTATTTTGCCATAAATATTATTATAGGTATCAGAAAGTTACCCAGAATAACAAATTCTATCGTAAAATTTTGTTGTATACCCAATTGAATATTAGCTAATAACCCATTTTCTATAGCGATGTTTGAACAAAATTTTAATAATTTTATATTTTGTTGAATTTACCTGTATCTACCTGCAATTAGAGTCACTTTGTGACAAAAATTATAGTATAGAATTGGTTGAGAACATTTTATTAAATTATCTTCCAAAATTCACGTTAATATATTGATAAATAAAAAAGTTATAGAGTTGTTTAATGAAACCAGACTAAATTTATGATTACGTTAGAAATTAATTGAAACACATAAGGGGTGTATTTTGATCAGAAATATAGTAACGAAAGGGTTAAGAGCGAATTTTAAGTTTTAGAATTGGAAATTTGATATTACAAAACAAAAATAAAATATCAGTATGGTTTCTTAAATCGAGTGATGGCTGTTGGAACAGCCGTTATGACATTGTTTTCCTACCACTAGTTGATGTGGTCGAGAGATGAAGCACTGATAACAGCAGCAACAAAAACAAGAGTAGCAACAAAAGCAGAAGCACGGATTCCACCACCAATGTGGAGGGCATATCAGCCGAAACATTGGGTTAACAAACAAGATGAGGACAAATATCCGTCAAATGTAAATAATGTAAATAATGTAGCGTCATATATATATAAACAATTTATAAACAAGGGCAAAAGAAAATTATTCCTATGCCAATATGCTGATAACAGACTTTTAAATTGTCAATTTGTACATATTATAATATACCCACTACAGAAATATATTGTGCTGAAATCGAGTGCAACGTAGTGGGTATATAATAATATGTGGAAATTGACAATTTAAAAGTCTGTTATCAGCATATTGGCATAGAAATAATTTTCTTTTGTCCTTGTTTATAATTTTAACCTTTGAAGATATTTTAATATGCTGCCACTTTTTTGGTGAAATTTTTTCTGTAAAAAAACTTCATCCTATATATATGTATATGATGATGGCCGTCCACTTGTGACCGAGGAAGACCATTGCTGACCTTAGGGACATTGTGCGCTCTGGGACTAACTTATATTTTACATTTGCGGCTCCGTTGGTGGCTAATGAGCCCTGCTCTTGACAAGCATACATGACTGCAAACATTGCAGACCAAGCTTTCCCCATTCACTATACAAGCCGTGCGCTTTCGCGGAGCTTGCTTAAGTTCTTCATGCTGGATACGTGCTCTCTCAAAAGTGTCGGTCCCCTCCTTCCTCTATCTGTGGCGATGACAGGCATTGCTCTCCCAGTCAGTGTCCTGTATATCACAGGCCTTTAATGAGGACTTGACACAGTCCTTAAATTGCAGCTTTGGTTTCTGCCAGAGTCTCCTTCCATTCACAAGTTCATAGAGCATCTGGTTAGGAATCCTTCTATCCTTCATTCTAATAAGGTGTCCGGTCCAACGTAACTGGTGCTTGTGCACCATCGCCTCAATACTCAAGATATCAGCTGTCCTCAGGATCTGTGTGTCTGGAATTTTTGAGGTCCAGCCAACATTGAGAATGTGTCTGAGACATTTCTGATGAAAGCGTTCAAGGACCCTTACCTGATATTTGTACAGAGTCCATGTCTCACATGAGTAGAGGAGCGATGTCAGTACACAGCAACTTTTGTTCTCCTTGCGATGCCATGTTGGGACCAGACATGAGACTGAAGAGACTGGAAGGAATTAGTTGCTTTCTGCAAGCTTGTCTACTACCTTCAGAATTGTTCCTTCAACCAAGATAGCTGGTTCTATATATGGATTTCCTGGTGCAGGCTGGAACATTACAACAGTCTTGTCCAGGCTAATGCTGAGTCCAAATGCCCTGCAAGAAGCAGAAATGCAATTCATGAGTATTTGCATGTCATCCACTGTATGAGTGAATAAGTCACAGTCATCTGCATAAAGGAGGTCACGAATAATAGACTGGGAAACCTTTGAATTGGCAGCAAATTGGCGAAGATTAAAGAGGCGGCCAGAGGATCGATATCTGACATATATTCCCAGAGATTTAACCTTAGCAAAAGCATGAGTAAAAGCAGCAGCAAAGTACAAAGAAAAGAGAGTTGGGGCAAGGATGTCACCCTGCTTGACACCATTCTCTACAGGAATGGGCCCACCATGGTACCACCAACATTGACCCAAGCCTCCATCCCATCATGAAATGATTTAATTATAGCTACAAAGTGATCCAGACATCCAAGTTTGCCAAGTATTTTCCACAGAAAGGCCCTATTTACAGTATCAAAGGCCTTTGTTAAATCAATGAATACCTGGACAAAATCCATATTCTGCTCATAGCACTTCTGCATCTGTCTTGCTGTGAAAATCATATCCATTGTCCCTCTACCAGATCGGAAGCCACATTGAGATTCAGACAGGACATCATTTACGAGACACCCATTCAGACGGGTAAGAAGAATATTTGCCAGAACCTTGCCAGCAGCTGATAGTAGAGCAATAACGCTGTAGTTACCACACATTGTTCTGGCTCCTTTTCCTTTATATAGAGAAGAATAATTGCATCCTTCCAGTCCTTAGGGATTGCACCATCCCTCCAGACTGCACTAATAAGTTCATGAAGGGACTGTGTAATGCAATTACCACCAAATCGCAAGACCTCAGCACAAATTCCATCCTTTCCAGGTGCCCTACCAAGATTCAATTTACTTATTGATGTCATCACTTCATCTATTGAGAGCGAGGAGTCTAAGGAGCCAATGATAGGTCTTTGTTGCGTAGTATCAATCACTGTTTCATCCACAACTGACTCATGGTTTAGGAGTTCAGAGAAGTGTTCGATCCAGCGACCTGTGATTTCTGTTGATTTAGTAAACTGAGTGGAAGACTCCTTGGGAAGCAAAGGAGCTGATGTGGAGCTCTTAGGTCCATAAGCTCGCTTCATAAGATGGTAAAGCTTCTTGCTGTCATTTGCATATGACACATTCTACCAGTATCCGAAGTTTGACAGTGTTTAGTTATAAAAAATTAATTTCTCAATCTGCCGTTCAAAGGAAAAAGATCCCTTTCTATGTTCATTTGGCTAAACTGTAGAAATTGTTGTTTTGATATTGTTAAAATCCCCGTATTTTGCCATGTTAATTGAAAAAAAAAAAAATTCGAAAAAGTGGAGTTGGGGTGGGTGGGTTACATTTTGAAAAAAAATTATTTTTTCACATATCGTAATCTCCAACATCTAAAATGTACGAATTCAAAGAAATTTCTTCAAAAAGAAATGCATTTTTGAAGGTGAGGTGCCGCACCGCATTGGTCGCCGAATATTATTAATGCTTCATCTGTCGATCTCAGATGAATGAAATAGCTGCTAAATCTCCCTCAAATCACATCCAACATCTTTTAAAAAAAAAAAAAAAAAAAAGGGAAGAAGGGCAAACTTGGGATAATGTAGGCCTTCTTTCAGAGATGTAAGGGATGGTCAGGGCTGGAACGTCTTTGATTCTAAATTTGCTCAAGCAGGGTTAAGCAGCAGCAGCAAATTAGCGTATGGCCTAACAAGGGAAACTACGCGGTCATTCAACATGCTAGAAATAGCAACCACAAGCTCACCCAATTCATATCCCACGGTCCTAAAAAGGGATATTTTTCATAATATTAAACAATGATAAATCTCAGAGCGAGTTATAAACAGTAGCGGTAACACAACGTGATGCATATATGCCATTTGAATATGGCTAACCCAAAAGGGTAGATGCTACTGTAGTTTGTAGCCCCAGGAAGACACCTCCTCCCGCTGGCTATAGACACACTATCTGTGTCCTGTCAGTATTTGTGAAGGGGAGTCATCCTCCCCGTCTTCAACACATGATACACACGTACCCGAATTTCAAGGTGTTTACCTTTCATCAGCGTGTGACAATCATGGTTGTCGACGAGAAGTCAGATTCCTTCACAAATACATATACTTTTTCCAGTGTCGATATGACACTGATATTGAAAAAGTGAAATCAAACAATGATAAATCTCAGGGCTACAAACTACAGTAGCATCCACCCTTTTGGGTTAGCCATATTCAAATGGCATATATGCATCACGTTTCATAATATTGTTTTAAATATACAAAAGGACGAGGTGGTCATGGCTAGAATTCCTTTCGTTATACGTCTGTTTGGTCAGGACTGAGTAAAATCTAAGCAGCAACAACAACAGTACTGAAATCGGTGTCACTGACATGCTAGTAATAGCAGTCAAATGTCCTTCACAGTAACTTTTACCCTTCAGAAAAAAAAAAGAGACGAATATATTGTGCAAGTCAATTCTGCTATACACTGGGACCTCACGTATTTAATATAGTGAGTTGACAAAAACCAAGATTAAATGAACATATCCATACAATTGTAGACAGAATCCTTCGAAGGCGGGGGTTAAATTTTTGTAAAAGTGAGGAAAAAAACCCATGTAAGGAAGATAACTCCAATAAACTTAATGAAGTTTTGAAAAATAAAGGAAAAGGCTGACTTTGGTGGAACTGAAGAGAATTAAATAGAACCATGCAGATCAAGAAGGAAGCATTTACGAGGTTGATTGACATGCTAGAAATAGCAGTTCAATTTCCCCCTACCGTCTTTAGAAGGGGCTCATTAGGTTATGTAGTGCGAGATATACTATTCTAGGAAAACACGAAGAGAAAAATGAAGATGTGTTGGTTGGCATGGCAAGGAGTTGGTGTATTTGAGGGTCATAAACAGACATTCGATCAGTTACTTTGGTGCTATGGATGTTCTTGAGCAGAACTCACTCAGCAAAAATAACATCGATTAAACTCGTTGGTGGACAAAAGGCTTCAGGCTCTTTACATTCAGAATTCAAACCTTGTCGGGATCGATAATATAAGTACGAATCTTGTTAAAATTCTTCCAACAATTTTAAAGTATTTCAAATTTTCACCAGCTTTTAGTTTTTTCAAACTTTCTACACTGATGCAATTTCTTTATTATTAAGTTTTAGAAAAAATAAGTACCTTATTTTCGTCATTAACATTCAAAAACTACATTTGTTTGAAAATAATTTGGTGAGATTTGAATTACTTCAAATCGTTGGAAAAATTTTAGCAAGATCCCTAAGTACTAGTTGAGCACTGGGTTCGATGCAGGCGACTAACCCCTCCCACCACAGAATTACAGGCCATACGCTTATATTTAACTGGCAGCTAAGCCCAGTTTCACCCGGTCTGTTTGGATGATGTGGCTGTTGTTGTTGTTATATATATATAATGTATTGAGTATTAAAGGAAGTAGTGAGTACTTAGTATGAAAGATTAAGAAAATGAGAGAGACTGAAACAACGTGTTAACGATACAAGATACTTTATTCGACTGCCGTTGTTGTACAAGTTAATTGTTTTGGCGGGAAACAAAGTGAAAGTCCTTTTATCAAGGGAGACAATGGGCGACGTTGATTGTTCATGTTTGTTGTGATGATTATATAACATCTTCCTTTTTTTTTTTTTTTTTTAAATTTTTTTTTATATCATCTGTATCTACAGGGAATAATTATTCGTCGTCCACTTTTTGTGGTTTTATTATTTGTAGTGTTGAATTCTGTAGTTGTGCTGTTTTTGTTTTTTCATGCGTGTTTGTTGACTTTGGAAATATATTTTCATAATCTAATTCTTCTGTTATGCGAACGTGTTCGTTTGTTTTAAGAATATGTTGTCTATTTCGTTTGACTGTATTTCCTTCCTCTGTTATTACTAAGTATGAACGAGGTTGCTCTAGTTTTTTAATTATTTTGCCCCTTCTAAACCAATTGTTGTTAAACTTAATTCTAACCGTGTCGTGTGGTTTTAACTCTGGGAGTTCTGTTGTAATGTTTGATTTCTTCTTTTCGTGAGGCCTGATACCAATTTTGTCGTGTAATATGTTTGGGAGATTTGTTCGCAATGTTCTATTCATTATTTGATTTGCAGGGGATGGTGCACCATTTTGTAATTTAGTCGTGCGTAATGCTAAGAGCGCTAACTGAGGTTCTTCGTCACTTTTGAATGCCTTTTTTAGCGTCTTTTTTATTGTCTGTATATTTCTCTCAACCATGCCATTCGCTTGATGATAATGCGGGCTTGTCTTCGTGTGATGAAAATGCCAATTTTTTGCAAATTTTTTGAATTCAGCCGAATTGAATTCTGGACCGTTGTCACTTACAACTGTTTGCGGAATTCCGAATTTAGCAAAAGTTTCTTTTAATTTTTTGATTACGGTTTTTGACTGGCAATCATTTATTTCGTGTAGATCAAAAAAATCTTGTTGTATAGTCAATAATTGTGACATACGAATTTCCAGACAGGTGAAATACGTCTGTACCCACTTTGGTCCATGGTGTAGTAGGTATTTCATGATTTATTAGTGGTTCGGCTGCTTGTTGATTTTTGTAGTCAATGCAGTATGAGCATGTGTTAATCATGTCTTTGATTTGAGCGTTAATGCCGGGCCAGTATATACATTCCTTCGCTCTCTCTATGCATTTTTCGATACCCATGTGTCCGGTATGTATTTCCTGTAGAGCTTCTCTACGTAATGACTTAGGTACAATTATTCTTGAACCTTTTAGAACGAGACCATTGACGATTGATATTTCATCACGAACGGATACGAATGGTTTGATGTTTATTGGTATTTTGTCTTTTGGGGGCCATTCTGTTCTTGTATATGTGACGAGTGTCTGTAGAGACGGGTCGTCTGCAGTGGCTTCTTTATACTCTTTTAATTTAGTGTCGGTTATGGGGTAATTTTTTATTACTGCATGAATGTGCGATTTCATATCTTCGTCTGATACTTCTGGAGTATTTTGCTCAAGGTATGCACGTGATAGGGTATCTGCAACAATTGATTCTTTACCAGGTATGTGGTTTAGGTCAAAATCATATCTTTGTAATGTTAGTAGAAATCTTTGGATTCTGGGGGGGCATTAGTGATCGATTTTTTGAATATTTGCTTCAACGGTTTATGGTCATTTTCGATTCTGAAATGAGTTCCGTATATAAACTGATGAAATTTCTTGCATGCGAAAACTATACTGAGAGCTTCGCTCTCTATCGGACAGTAGTTTTGTTCCGCTTGAGTTGTTGCACGAGATCCAAACGAAACAGGTAGCCATCTTTCGTTGTGTTTCTGCTCAAGTATCGCTCCGAGCCCATGCTTACTAGCATCTGTAGTTATTTTTATTGGTAGATCTGGATCATAAAATTGTAGCACTGGTTTTCTGGTAATCATTTCTTTTAGCTTTTTTATTGCTTCGATTTGTGGTTTGTCGAATGACCATAACGTGTCACTCTGTAGAAGCTGGCGCAATGGTGCTGTGACTTCGGAGTAATTAGATAAAAATTTACATAGGTAATTTGTCATACCTAGGAATCTTTGTAATTCTTTTTTACTTGTTGGCAGTGGCATGTGAATGATTGCTTGTACCTTGGTTGGATCTTGTTTTATCCCTTCGCTGGTTAATATATGCCCAAGGTACTTGATTTGTGATTCATAGAAGATACACTTTGATTTATTTAACTTTAATCCGTGCTTTCGGATTCGATCGAAAACTTGTTGTAGTCTATTTGTGTGTTCTTCTAAAGTGTTGGACCAGATTATGATGTCATCCTGTGAATTTCTTGCTCCTTCTATGCCCTCTATTATTTTTGAAATTTCTTTTTGGAAAACTTCACTGGCGCTGTGAATTCCAAAGGGTAGTCGTGTGAAGCGATACCTTCCAAAAGGTGTGTTGAACGTTAAAAGATGGGAGCTTTCTTCGTCAACTGGAATTTGCCAGTATCCATTAGATGCATCGAGTTTTGAAAAATATTTTGGGTTATGCATTTGTGCAAAAATGTCCTCCGCTGTAGGGAGTTTGAAATGTTGCCTTTTTATGGCTTTGTTTAGATTCTTGGGGTCTAAACAGAGTCGGAGTTTTCCGTTGGCTTTTTCAACGATGACTAGGGAATTTACCCAGTCTGTAGGTTCACTAACAGGTTTTATGATATCTAATTCTGTCATTCTTTTTAATTCTTTGTTGAGTTTTTCTTTTATAGAAAAAGGAACCGATCTTGGTGGATGAATTACAGGAGTTATTTGTGGATCCACTGTGATATGATGTGTTATTGACAAAGTGCCGATTTCTCCGAAACAGTCTTCATATTTTTCTAATATGTCGTTTGTGTTCGACGAATTTATTTTTGAAATTCTCTGAATTAGGTTCAGATCTTTAGCTGTCTTTGCATCTATAACTGCGTGCGAGTTTGTTTTTGCAACAATGAATTTTATTTGCTTTGATAATTCTTTGTATTTAATGACTGCTGTGCATTTTCCTAGCACTTTTATAGCTGTGTTATTATAAGCTGATAATCGAGTTGAAGTTTTTTGCAGTTGTGGTTTTGGAATTATATTTCTATATTCTCTGAATGGCAGTACGGTTACGTCTGCTCCTGTATCTATTTTGAATGTTACATTCGAGTTGTTCACTTTTAGTTCGACCGTCCAAATGTCTTTTGGAGTCTTGAACTTTTCGATTTTGTGCACGCGGGAATTATTTGCAGTGATCATTTCGAGTGCATGTGTATCGTCATCTGATTCATCGTCGATATGTATCTCTACTTTATGTACAAATTTTCTTGATTTGCACATTTTTGCATAGTGTCCTTGTTTCTTGCATTTTTCACATGTCTTGTGAAATGCTGGGCATTTATTTCTTTTGTGATTATAACCACAATAGTGACAGTTAGTGACGTAGTGTTGACTTGGCGCTTGAAACTTCGCGGGCTTTCTGTCACTTCCGCCTTGTTCGTTTTGATGTCTGGATTGCATATGGCGGGTTATTTGGGTTTTGGCGCCTTTTCTGTCGTGTTGACTATATACCCTCGAGATTTCGTTATCTCTTGTTTCGGATGTGGCATTTAGCATCCTTGATTGGAGTCGTGTTTGCTCTGCACTCTGACCTGCTTGAATTGTTTTTTGTAGGTCTAAATTTGGTTCTCTCAATAATCTTTCTCTTAATCTCATGTCTCTGATTCCACATATCAGAATATCTTTGGTGAGACTGTCTGTGAGGTTGCCGAATTCGCACTGTTGTGCCTTTTGGCGCAACTCTACTACGTACTCATCGAATTTTTGATGTTCCGCTTGTCCACATGTGAAGAATTTGTGTCTTAGGAAAGTTATGTTTTTCCTGGGTTCACAATATGCATCGAATTTTTCGATTACTGTCTGAAGGTTCATTTCTTCGTCGGGTGAATCGAAATCCAGTGTGGAATGGATATCTCGGCCTTTAGAACTGATGCAAGTTAAAAACATTGAAGTTTTTACTTTGTCTGGCTTCATGTCACTTTCTGTTGCTATCAAAAGAGATTGAATTCTTTTTTCCACTTTTTCCATGCTGCGGCTAGATTTTCCTGATTAAAGTCTAGGTCTTTTGGATGCGGTAAATTTTCCATTTCGTCTTTGAAGTATGATTTCAACTTCTTTTTTCCTTTGGTTTCTGTATTTTGGGTTCTTTTAGTATTCTGACACCATGTTGTTGTTATATATATATAATGTATTGAGTATTAAAGGAAGTAGTGAGTACTTAGTATGAAAGATTAAGAAAATGAGAGAGACTGAAACAACGTGTTAACGATACAAGATACTTTATTCGACTGCCGTTGTTGTACAAGTTAATTGTTTTGCCTGGAAACAAAGTGAAAGTCCTTTTATCAAGGGAGACAATGGGCGACGTTAACAGCTGTGATCGTTTTCGGTTAGGCATAATCTATAACAGCTTTTCTCAACCTTATCATTTCAGGTCCCGTTTCGATTGGAGCCTCCAGCTGTATGAAAATTTCCTGACCCCACCCCGTCAAAAAACAGCTTCTATTTTAAGGGCAGAAGAAAGAGGGAAATTCCATTAGAAAAAGTTTTAATTGATTTTCTCGGTGAGTATGTGGGTTAGGAAAAAATTCAAATTGTATTCCAATCTATGCACTTGTCTCCACATGTGTGCCATTTTTCACGTGAATCCACTCTGCCGTTTGGCTGTGAACCTCAAGACAAGAAAGAATACAACGATCGCCCATTTCCAATTTATATTATAGATTAGGAGTTTTATTACAAGGGGGACTGTTCTTTAGTAAACACCGGGTACCAAATGACCTCCCCAACAACCATGCGGATGATTTATGGTGTAAATATTTTATGTCGCCGTGTCTTCACGCCCAGCAGTCAACAATGGACCCTTCATTCTGTAAAGGTATATTTCATTAATGCTTTCTACTGTATGATCCCGAATCAATTTATGGTTTACATATTTCTGACAATGATGCTATTTACAGTTTTAGCGACGTTGGGGGAAGTTAAGTTCCCCGACTAAGGTCTTGGAAATCATAATTAGGCGACTTTGCTTCGATGCCCGGTTGTAGTTAATTAGCATTAGCAATAATTAAGCCGTTGATGGCACTGAGAAAGGTATGAACGTCACACCTTCACATCTATAATTCCATGCCGCATGTCTGTGAATATACGAAGATTCATTCTCCCCCCCCCCTGTCCCAATCCAGAAGGTTAAACAAGAGTCTTTTATTTATTTTAATGAAAGTTAATTCCTCTGAATGATTGTGTCAAACACAAATATCGAAGAATATTTAGTATGATTACAAAATGCATTTATTTATATGTCTCTAAATAGAGGTTGTTGTTAAATCGCATAATGTTCTGTTGTCCTTAAATATAGAATTCAGTTTCCTTTAAACGCTAATGGGCAACCTGCGGCCCGTGAGATTTTCTGACTGGCACAGTTAACGAAATATTACCTCTTCTTAGTTGTGCGACCCTCTTCTTTAAAAAGATTGCTCATGTCTTCTCTAATCTATCATTGAAACATCACCGAAGCCAATCAGTTTTGCGTAGATTATCCCTGCCGAGGCTAATCCGGAATCGCTGATTAGAGGGACGATTAGGTCATATGATGAAAGTATTGAACATGCATTGCTGACGGATCTTTTGGTGATTAATAGACATTCTCTCGAACCCTCTATATTCCGTACAGAGGCGCAGGTATAGCCGTGTGGTTTCGGGTTCAGTCCCACTGCACGGCACCTGTCTTCGGGGTTGCCCAGCGCCTTCTTAATGAATTTGGTAAGAGAGAAACTGGAGACTCGTCGTGTATACATCTGTCTTTGTGATTGTCCCCACCACCACTACCGCTTCACAACCAGTGTTGTTTTGTTTGTCTTCTTAACTCAGTGGTTCGGCAAAAAGAGACCAATACAATAAGTTCTAAACTTATTAAGTACTGGGGTCAAAATTGTTAGCCTTGTGCTTATAGTAGAAATCATCATCATTATTATTGTTATTATTATTATTATATCGAAAAGTGGCGAATTGGCTGAATCATTACTATGTCAGATGAAAAATGCTTTATTCTTTTGCTCTTTTACACGGTTCAGTCATTTGACTGTGGCCACGCTGGAGCACTGTTTTTAATCGAACAAATTGACCTCACGATTTATTCTTTGTAAGCCTAGTACTTATTCTATCGTTCGCTTTTTGATGAACCACTAAGTTACAGGACGTAAACACACCAACATCTGTTGCCAAGCGATGGTGGAGGCACAAACACAGATACACAAATACATACATACACACACACATATATATGTGTGTGTATAATATATATATATATGATAGGCTTCTTTCAGTTTCTGTCTACCAAATCCACTCACAAGGCTTTGGTTGGTTTGAGGCTCTACTAGAAGACATTTGCTCAATGTGCAATGCAGTGGGACTGAACTCGGAGCCATGAGGCTGAAAAGCAAGCTTCTTATCACACGGCCACACTTATGGCATTTTTTTCTAAATTTATGCTCTGAGTTCAAATGCTACCAGAGTTAACTTTTTCTTCCATTCAGGGTCAATAAAATAAGTACAAGTTGAGGACTGTGGTCAGTGCTATGAACTTACGCTCGCTTCCCAAAATTTCAAGCCTTGTGCCTGTAATACAATGGATTATTATTATTTCTTGTCTATCATATTGCTGCCAACTTGGATGGCTGGTCCCTCTGTTAGGATCACAGTAAGAAGATCTCCTCTCAGGCATACTCCACATCTAACAACCTGTAATGGTGGCACTTTTATGCCCCATTCCAGGTTTAGTTTTTGGCTTTTATGACTGTTTAATTCACTGTTCCATCACCATATCAACCTTGGTCTGGCTAAAACTTTGCTGCAGCTACAGATTTGGTTTTTAACCCACAGTAAATCTGTGCAAACATCATTTTGTTCTGTTATATTTTTTATTATTATTATTATTGAAAAAGGAGGAGCTGGCAGAATCGCTAGCGTGATGAACGAAATGCTTAGCAGTATTTCGCTCATCACTACGTTCTGAGTTCAAATTCTGCCGGGGTCAACTTTGCCTTACACTGGGGTTGATGTAATCAACTCATCCCCACCCTTGTGGCAAAATTTGAAACCATTATTATTATTATTGAAACTTGCAAGAAAAGTCCCATCCTGTATTTTGTGAGGGTCCTAAGTAAAATTCTTGAGATTTGAGGAGACTTGTTATCACCAATTCTCAAGATAACATTCCTGTTATGTAATATAGCGTGGAATAGTTATATAATAATAAATATCTCCAATATAGTCTCAGGGCCTGAAATTTAGAGGGGAGAGTAGTTGATGCCATCAACCCAGTACCTGAGTTTAACTTCATTTTATTGAATCCAGTTGGAAGAATAGCATAGTTGGCTTTGGCAGGACTTGAACTCAGAATAAGTCAGAAGTAATACCGCAAGGCATTTTGTCCAGTGCTCTAATAATTCCTCGAAGCCACCACCCAACAATGATGATGATAATAATCCTTTCCAATAAAAGGAACAAGGTCTGAAATTTGATGGGGATGGGGCTGCTTGATTGTTGACCCTGGTGCTCAACTGGTATTTATTTTTTTATCACTAAAAAGATAAAGTTAACTTCAGTGGGATAATAATAATAATAATGATAATAATAATAACAATAAAAATTTAAAATGCCCTGATGAAGCAGCAGGCAATGGCTCTCATGGTTTCTAATCTTGAGTGATCAGAAGTGTTATGCACATTGTTTGGTCTTGGTATAAAAGATGGGCTACAACAAATATTTTGCTCAATACCACAGATTTGCTTGTCAGTTGCTGGACCTTAACCAGTTGAACATGTCTCTTTGTGGCTGACGATATGTGCATCTCTCATCATTATCATCATCGTTTAATGTCTGCTTTCCTTGCTAGCATAGGTTGGATGGTTTGACTGGGGACTGACGCTGCACCAGGTGCCAGTCTGATCTGGCAATGTTTATACAGCTGGATACCCTTCCTAATGCCAACCACTGTGAGAGTCTAGTGGGTGCTTTTTATGTGCCACCAGTACAGGAGCCAGTTGGGGTAGGGGGGGGGGCTGGCATTGACCACATTCGGATGGTGCTGTTTATGTGTCACCGGCATGGGGAGCCAGTCAGACAGGAGCAGAAATAGTGGGGGAGCATCATAGCCATGTGTTGAGAGGAATTCTTTGGAGTTTTGAATAATTCACTTCTGGAAACATGGGTGCATCATCCTTAACCAATCTTTATTCAGTAACCTTTTAATGAGGATGGGCTGCTCAACTTGATCAAAATTCTAACTGGGCCCCTCCTGCAAAGTCATGTGCTCTTCATCTTGATATGCGGTCACCATATTGCACACATATGGTTGAGATGCATGTGCCTGGTGTACCCTTATCAGGTGGGTAGTTATGGTTGGTGTGTATTGGGTTTCGTATATTTGTACCCAGGCGTCAATTTGGTGGCATATGCTAATCTCTCATTCACTAATTTTAGTGACCCCAAAAATGAAAGGCACAGTTGACCTCAGCAGAATTTGAACTCCGACCATGAAGATAGATGAAATACTGATAAACATTTTGTCCAACATGGTAATGGCTCTGCCAGCTTGCCACCTAAGGAATAATAATAATAATAATAATTTCCTAATGCCAACCATTCTGAGAGTGTAGTGGGTGCTTTTTATGTGCCACTGGCATGGGAGCCAGTCAGATGGCACTGGCAATGTGCTGCCTGACTGGCTCCCGTGCTGGTATCACGTAAAAAAACACCATCCGAACATGGCTGATGCCAGTGCCACCACCCTGACGGCTGCTGTGCCAGTAGCACATAAAAAACACCATCCGAATATGGCCAATGCCAGTGTCACCACCCTGACTGGCTCCTGTGCTGGTGGCACGTAAAAAGCACCATCCGAACGTGGCCGATGCCAGTGCCGCCTGACTGGCTCTCGTGCTGGTGGCATGTAAAAAGCACCCACTACACTCTTGGAGTGGCTGGCGTTACGAAGGGCATCCAGCTGTAGGAACATTGCCAGATCAGATTGAAGCCTGGTGCGGCCTCCTGGCTTGCCAGTCCCCAGTCAAACCGTCCAACCCATGCCAGCATCGAAAACGGATGTTAAACGATGATGATGATTATCAAAAACAGTTGTGCATCAGAGTAGATTTCTTAGTGTAATTAATTTCGTCTTTACAAATTCTAGGTTCAAATCCCCACAAGGTCAACCTCCTGGGGTCGATAAAATGCATCAATCATCTCTAAGGGTTAATGTAATTGATTACATCTCTTCTACAAATTTGTTCCATTGTCATCATCATCATCATCATCATCTTTTAACATCCATTGTCCATGCTGGCATGGGTTGGACAGTTTGACCAGGGCTGGTAAGCTGAAAGGCACAAGACTTCAGTCTGATTTGGCATGGTTTCTATGGCTGGTTGTCCTCTCTAATGCCAACCATTCCAAGAGTGTAATGGGTATATGAAATGATAATTACATAATAATTATAATTAGTAAATTATTACCGTAACACATACTAATGATGTTGATGGTTAATGAGATGTAAGCTAGTGTAACTTCTAATTCTTATTTCTTTTTTGTTTTCTTCTTTTATTTTCTATATTTTCAGTTGCGGTTTATATCTCCTGAAGCGACCTCATCTTTGATAAAGCTTTCAGAGCATAGACAGAGGAGACCCATAAAAAAAGCAGAGAAGATTAGCCGAGCCATGCTTGCCTATATCGAAAGAGCAAAAGCACATGGTATCTCTCACTTTCTCTTTATAACCGAAATATTATTGGGTTGGGGAATAATTATTGTGGCTTTTTCCAACGAATTTTATTCAACAAAAATAATAACAACATGTAATGGAAACATCTTTAAATGATTATTCTGGAGCATATTCCCCATTTACTTCAATTACTGCTTCCTATTTGCTTGGCAGACGGTCAGACCGTCATTTAAAGATGATTTTGTTAAATATTGTTATTGTTTTTGTTGAATAAAATTTGTTGAAAAAAAGCCGCAATAATTATGCAGTAACCCAATAATTGAACCATGACAAGTTTTTTGATTGTGTTAAGCTGGGAAAAAAGTGTGTGTGTGTGTGTGCGTGTGTGTATGTGTGTGGAGTAGTGAAGGCTGATACAGATGGTAGAGTGTTGGATAAAATACACTCAAGTATATTATTTTGAGTTCAAATCCTGCCAGAGTTAACTACACTTCCATTAATTTTGTGGTTCATGAAAGCATGGCCGTATGGTAAAGAAACTTGCTTCATTACCGTATGGTGTCAGGTTCAATCTTAGTGTAGCACCTTGGGCAAGTGTCTTCTACCATAACCCCAGGTTGACCAAAGCCTTGGGAATGGATTTGATACATGGAAACTTAAAGAAGCCTATTTCACATATATATTATCATCATCACTGTCATTTGTTTGTTTTCCATGCTGGTATGGGTTGGACGGTTTGACCAGGACTGGCCAGCCAGAGAGCTGCACCAGGCGCCCTTGGTTTCTTTTGATGTGGTTTTCTATGTTTGGATGCCTTCCTAATGCCAACCACTTTCCAGTGTGTACCAAGTGCTATTTATATAGCACCTGCACCAGTGCTTTATACGTGGCACCAGCACAAATGGTTTCCTTATGTGGCGCCATGCCCTCGTCTTGATTTCTTGTGATGGTTATAAACAAACATCACCATCATACAAGTGATGTTGTTCATTTTCGGTCTTCTTTGAAAAACGTGTCAGGCCTTGGGGAAAATATTACTTTATTTCAAAACTGGTGAGGTTTGGCAACAGGAAGGGATTCCATCTTTTGAAAATTGATCCCAACATATTCTGTCTGACTTATTCATGCATGGAAAGTGGATGCGCAGGAGTGGCTGTGGTAAGTAGCTTGCTTCCCAATCACATAGTTCCGGGTTCATTCCAACTGCGTGGTACCTTCAGCAAGTGTCTTCTACATTGCAATGAGATGTCTTCTCCTTTGTACCTTACATCTCACCCCTCTCGTATTCATCCACATAAATGTGTAAATTTTATGGATTTGTTTTAAAGTAATTACCCATCCATCCATCCATCCATTTCCTCTACCCATTATTCCTTCTATAGAGTTCCTCTTGGAACCAACAGCCAATACACTTCCCTGCTGGATTCCCAAGCATGATCATTTTCCACCCATCTCATTCTTGGTCTACCCCTAGGTCTCCTGCTGGTTAGTCTGGCTTGAAGAATTTGTCTTGTGATCCTTTCCTATGGCATTCTAACCCCACATGCCAAGATGACAAATATTCATCAAATTTTCTTTCTTGACAGATGCACAGATGAAAGAAGAAATTGCACAGTATGAAATTGGTAAAAGACATTTGGCCAACATAATGGGTAAAAATGCAGAGACTTTTACTCAAGAAGACATAGACGTAAGGGGTTTTCTCTTTTATCTTTGACAGTTTGCAAAAATAGTCTTCTGGAATTCAGATTTAGATAATCAATTGCCAGGGCCATGGATTGGCTCTCATGCTGGTGGCACGTCAAAAGCACCATTCGAGTGTGATCGTTGCCAGTGCCACTGGACTGGCTCCCATGCAGGTAGCATGTAATAAACACCTTTTGAGCATCATCGTTGCGAGAACCGCCTGACCAGCCCTCATGCCGGTGGCACGTAAAAGCACCCACTACACTCTCAGTGTGGTTGGTGTTAAGAAGGGCATCCAGCTGTAGAAACTTTGCCAGATCAGATTGGAGCCTGGTGCAGCCTTCTGGCTCACCAGTTCTCAGTCAAACCGTCCAACCCATGCCAGCATGGAAAGCGGACGTTAAACGCCAATGATGTAGTTTTATAACCTGACAGTAAGGCTGCATATAACGATCTTGTAGATTATAGTGCATTGGAGATGGTTGGTTTATTTGTTCATTTTGTGCCTGTTTTTCCATGCTTATATGGAGTGAAAGAATGTCATTCACAGTAGTTAGTTAGTTAAGTTTTTGGCTCAAAAAGCAAAAAGCAAGGCCATGTAGGGGGACATGGAGTTATGTACAGGGTGGTGTTCATGTAAAGCGTTCAGGCCACTTGTGGTCAAGGGAGACTTTGAACCGAACGGTCGTCGGTTTTTTCTATAGTAATTTCTATAGCCAGCTGTCCTTCCTGATGCTGTTCCTTACCTGATTTTCATGTGAAGGATCACTTATTCCATATAATTTCGTAGGTGCCAAGACAATTTGTTGATAGGAGAGACTGATAGATCACTGCTTGCTGTGCTCTCATACGAATGATTGCATATGTAAACACACACACAAGCAAACTGAGGCAATCAAGAGTTGTTATGTGTTTTGCACAAAGATAACAGTGGCTGCAGTTAAGATCGAACTGAGGATCATGTGGTTAGTGGCTCAGCTCTTTTACATCCTAGTCACATTAGTCTAATCTCCAGTTTTAATGTTTCTTCTATGTACAACAGTTTGTCAGATTTTGTTTCAGTATTTCCAAGTCTAAACAGCTTGCCAGTGCACAACACCTGATCAATAGCCAAATTGATTGGAAATCACTTGGATAAAACTATTTTGATCTTTTAAAGTAAAATTCATATCATTCTGTTCACTTTAATGTGTTGACAACAGAAATTGTAGCTAAAAGATTTCTAAATAACAGATATTCTTGGAAACGGTTGTAGTGTAGATTCTAAATTCTCAGGAAAACTGAGTTTGCAACCCAGATTTAATTCATTTATTCTGTTAATGTCTGCTTAGAGTCAGCCTTGGTGAAACACCTCCTATTCTTTGACCTCATCAATGAGATCTATAATGCTGATCATTTGGTGATAGGAACCTCGAAGTAGGAAAAGCAAAGCAGTTGTCTCTATTTATCTTACTATTTGTACGACACACAGAAGAACTTGTTCTTATTTTTTTAATTTTGTTATGGTGGCAAGTTGGCAGAACTGTTACTGCACCAGACACAATGCTTAACGGCATTTCTTCTGTTCAAACTCCACCCAGGTTAATTTTGTCTTTCATCCTTTTGGAGTCATTTAAAGATGAACCCCAGTTGAGCACTGGGGTGTTGATGTAATCAACTTCAACCTCCCTCAAAATTGCTGGCCTTGTGCTAAAACTAGAAAGGCTTATTTAATAGTCTTATGAGTAATACGAGTGATGACTTATGGTTTGAAACAGTTTACTAAAATGCTTTTGTTTCTTTGTATCATTTTCCCAGAAAGCTATTGAATATCTGCTGCCATCTGGTTTATATGCCAAAAAAGCCAGGCCATTGATGAAGGTGAGTCAGTTTGCTTTGAGTGTCTCTATACTAACATACATGTGTCCTGTGATTCATTGGGTTGTCAGGTCCTTACTGAAGACTGCTGGGGATGATAGAGGGTCTGCCTCTAAGCCATAAAAAATATTTTCAGTTTAGTACTGCAAGCAGTGGAGCTTGTTACCTATAATCCCTCCACTTACATCATTGATCCGCATCTTTTTGTTTCATAGGAAGAAATAGCAACATGATAACCCCTTTCGAGGGTTTTGAAGGAGGTGGAAGGGAGGAAAAAACTATCAGTTATGGGTTATCTGAAAATCAGAGATCTGGGACCAGTGCCTGCAACAGAGTGGACCTTGTTTGAAAGTACCTGCTGACTAGAAGGGAGTGTTAAAATAGGTGTTGAATTAGATTACTCAGGTACTGGTGAATTGATTAGACTTCCGTGTGGTTTCTTTGTATCAAATTTCACTCTGAACACTTGGGTTTAACTTTGTATTGAAGGTGCAGTGTTGTGGAATAGAATCTTGATCTACATGACCATGAAGCAAATTTCTTTAATGAAATACAGTAATTCCTTGCCACATTGCCGTTTATTATTTAAGCTTATGTCGATTCCTCCGTGGTGTTGTTTTGCATTTATAATAAAATAAATATATACAGATTATGAAAATTTTAAAAATATATATCCAGTACTATACTGTTTCTACTTTGTGGATTTTTCACCTATCGCAGGGTTTTTTGGAACATAGCACTTGCGATAGTTGAGGGATTACTGTACCTTGTTTATGAGATTTAATGACTACTTAAGCAGTGGCTGTGGTGATGATGCTGATGCTGTTATTGATGAAAATGATGAAAGACAAACAGAAATAGTAACAGCAGTGATGATAGTCAATTGTTTTTTCTTCAATAAACATTTTGTGTAAGGTGGAGAGCTGGCAGAAACGTTAGCACATCGGGTGAAATGTTTAGCAGTATTTTATCTGCCTTTATGTTCTGGGTTCAAATTCCGCCGAGCTTAACTTTACCTGTCATCCTTTTGGGATTGATAAATTAAGTACCAGTTGCGTACTGGGGTTGATCTAATCGATTAGCCCCCTTCCCCAAAATTTCGGGCCTTGTGCCTAGAGTAGAAAAGAATAAACATTTTGTGTATCCTTTTGATGTTTTAAACTTGTTTAAATTAAAATTTCGACTTTTCTCATTAGTTTTTTGTTTTATTCTTCAGCATCCTTATGAAATTTTCCCACCACAAAAAAGTAAGTCTCCAGATATTACAATATTTCTGCTTACCATCTTTATACTTCGTACTCTAATCTCTCATCCCCTGGTGTAAAGCCACTGCCCTTAATATTACAAACCCTCATTCGAGGGTTCTTGTCTAGTGAGTTTCTTGGTGACTTCACTGGTGTTGGTGCTATTCCAAAAAGACATCCAGTACGATCTGTTAAGCGATTGGCATTAGGAGGGCATCCTGCTGTAGAAACCCTGCCAAAACAGACAGCAGTAGGACTTGGCACGGTTCTCTGGCTCACCGGTTCCTGTCAAACCAGCCAACCCATGTGAGATGTTAAATGATGGTGATGATGATGATGTTCACCACCACCATCATCATCATCAGGTCAAATACTGTTGTTTTCTGAATCACTTTTTACAGTTTGAAGGGAAACTTTTGGTATGAACCAACAAAGATACTTCTTTATGGTTCCTCGATCTGTCAGAGCCAGCCAAATAACCCTCAAATATCACCCTACCATCTTAAGAAGAAAACGTGAAGACATGGTAGTCATGCAGATCTAGATACAGCCATCATCATCATCATCATCTGACAAAGAAAAGATGTGAAGATCATGGCTGGAAGAACTTTTATCATAAGTCAGTTTGGGGGCCGTTATCCCTGGCTGGCTCCCATGCCAGTCGATGTAAAAAGCACCATCCAAATGTGATTGATGCCAGGTCTGCCTGACTGGCTCCTGTGCTAGTGGCACATAAAAGGCACCAACCAGTCGTGACCGATGCTGGTACCCACAACTGGCTCCTGTGCTGGTGGCATGTAATAAGCACCATCTGAACATGATCATTGCCAGGTCCACCTGACTGGCTCCTTTGCTGGTGGCACATAAAAAGCTCCCACTACACTCTTGTCAGAGTGGTTGGCATTAGGAAGGGCATTCAGCTGTAGGAACCTTGCCAGATCAGAATGGAGCCTGGTGCAGCGGGGGGGGGGGGGGGGGGCTGGCATTGAGCATGTTCAGATGGTGCTTTTCACATGCCCCTGGCACAGGGAGCCAGTTAGGCTGCACTGGCAATGACCCTTGCATGTATGGTGCTTATTGCATGCCACCAGCATGGGAGCCAGTCAGGCGGCACTGGCATCAGCTACAACTACAATTTCCATTTGATTGTGATTTTGATTTTGATTTTTATTTTACTCGACTCAAGGTCTCCTCAAGGACGGAGTGTCGTCCAACAATTCAAAGGTACTTTTTAAATGGGCTGGTTATGCGACACTGGTGTAGGCTACAGCTGTGATGTCACTTTACTGGCCAGGTCTTTTCAATCACAGTATATCTCCAAAGGTCTTGGTCTTTCGGCATTGCCTCTGTGAGGCCCAACGTTCAACAGTTGGCACCTGGAAGAACATTCAGCCTTGAGAAGTCTTGTCCAACCCATGCCAGCATAGAAGAAACAGACATAAAACCTATGATAATGAATAACAATGTTTTTATTGTTTTTTATCATTTTACAACAGGTGCTCAGTTCGGAATGGATGGACGCCCTTTTCACTGGTTATTTTATACGGCAAAGCCCAACTATTACAACTTAATGTATGTAAGTACTTTATTCAGATTTGGTTATTTTGGCTTCTTCCCTTGCACCATATTTTCATCCTCCATATCAGGCACAAGCGTAGCTGTGTGGTTAAAAAAGTTTGCTTCCCAATCACCTGGTTCCAGGTTCAGTCCCACTGTGTGACACCTTGGGCGTGTATCTTCTGTCATAACCTTGGTCCAACCAAAGTCTTGTGGGTGGATCTGATAGGCAGAAATTGAAAGAAGCCCATTGCGTGTATACATATATATGTATATGTGTATATATATATATGTGTGTGTGTGTATATATATATATATACACACACACGTGTATGTGTGTATATATATATATATATAATTCATAAAAAAAAAATGAAGAAAAAAGCAACAATGTGGGGCTGTGGTACATGCAAAGTATTAAAAGATGCTCTGGGAAGGAAAGAAAGGGGTTTTTATCTTTTGAACAAAGCTCTTCTTCAGAAACAGGAGATAGAGGAAAGTCTAAGAGAAAAGGAAGATGGAGGAAAAAAATCGCCAACAATTCACATGTAGTTTCATCATCATCATCATCACCATCCTCTACTGTCCATTTTCCATGCTGGCATGGGGTGGGGGGTGTGTGTTTCTCTCATTGTCTTCACATTGTGTGAGTTGTAAATGAGTTTCACTGTTATACAAGCGGTCATGTCCTTCATTTCTAATGTCTTGCAAAAGCACGTCTGGCCATGGGGGAAATATTACCTTTGCTTGGAAACAGGTGAGGGTTGGTGACAGGAAGGGCACCAGGCTATAGAAAAACCTGCCTCAGTTGAATCTGCCCGACCCATGCAAGCTCAGGAAGATGGCTGTTAAAATGATGATGGTGATGGGATCAGCCAAAGAAGATTCTACACAACCTGCAACGTTCCCAGTCTACAAGTAAAGCCAGTCTGTATCTCATTTTAATTTGCAAACCACCCTTCTATCCTATAAAGCCCACACACCATAGGCACATACATGGCTGTGTGCTAAGTAGCCTGCTTCCTAACCACATGGTTCTGGGTTCAGTCCCACTGTATGGCACCATGGGCAAGTGATTTCTGTTATAACCTTTGACTGACAAAAGCCTTTTGAGTGGACAATGGATTCAGTAGGCACAAACTGAAGGAAACCTGTTGTGTGTGTGTATATGTATATATATATCATCATTTAAGATCTGTTTTCCATGCTGGCATGGGTTGGACGTTTTGACAGGTTCTGACCAGCTGAATGGCTGTTCAGGCTCCGTATCTGTTTTGGCATGGGTTCTATGGTTGGATGCCCTTCCTAATGCCAACCACTTTGCAGACTCTACTGGAGTGCTTTTATGTAGCACCAGCACCCATGAGCCTGTATTAAGGATGCTCAGCTGGAGAGGGTTGCATGAGATGACCCTGTACGTAAGGGCAACCACACTTTTACATAGCTTGATGTTGTCTTTTCAAGCACAACAAATCGCCATGCGTCTCGGTCCCGTGTTATCCCCTCTGTAAGTCCCAACGTCTTTAGATCCTTTCTCACCACTTCGTCCATGGGGTGGTGTCTTTGTGTCTGTTTGTTCTCCACTACCACTTGGTAGCCGGTGTTGGTGTATTTATGTCCCTGTAACTGAGTGGTTTGGCAGTAGAGACTGATAGAATAATTACCAGGCTTAACAAAAGAAAAATTAGTACTGAAGTCTCTTCAAGGTGGTGCTCTAGCATGGCCACAAAAACCATCAGGCTGTACTGACCAATTTAGTACCACACCAACACATTGTATGCATGAAATGTATTAAAACAGAGAATTCTTTAGAGTCTTTAAAATTCCATTTCAGGACATTGTGTGGAAAATTGAGGCTTTGAAGAAAAAAGAAGATGAATCGTACGCACAGACAACATTATTTACGAAACCTAAAGAAATGTAAGTCAACTTTTGAAATTCATTGCAAAGATTGTTATTGGTGAAACGGGTGGATGCAGTAGAATGCTTGCTTTCTTCACTAAATGTTCTGCTGTATTGAAGTATGTCTCTTTGCTTTCTCACTTCAAATTTCATGGAGTTTGACGTCATGAAATAAAAAAAAAATAATGGACATAGCTGTGGGGTTCAGAAGCTTGATTCCCAACTATTTAGTTTTAGGATCAGTCCCAGTGTGTGGCACCTTGGCAGGTGTCTTCTACTGTAACCTCTGGGCCAAATAAAGCTTTGTGAAAGAATTTGGTGGGCAGAAATTGAACGAACCCATTATATATATATATATAAATAAGGATAAGATCGTTATTTAAATACCAATCTTATCAGGTGGCCAGCATGGGAATAAAAACCTTCAAAGGTAATAATTATTATTAAAATTTTAATTTAGGGTATCCAAGAGATACCACCACGTTGGAAATAGCAGCCAAAACTTGACTCTATAACCACATTAAATGTTCATACAGCACCAGGAGAGAAGACAAAGAGACAAAATAAACTAGCAAAAAAATTACTGGATAATTCCAGATCCCAGATTTCTGGCTCTGCATAAGAAATGCTCTGCCTTCATCAGTGGAATATACTCAGATAGTACATAAATACAAGACTATTGGGTTGATTTGCTTGACTAAAGGCGGTGCTCCAGCATGGCCGCAGTCAAATGACTGAAACAAATAAAAGAATATCAGCCCAAGGAGATTCTCTACCACCTGTGCAACATTTCCCGTTTATAAATTTTATCATGACAACAACCGCAGCAACAACAACAATTATGATGGTTAATCCTATAATCTGTTTGATTTCCTTTGCTGCTCTCTGGAAGCTGTTATTTTCATTTTAGTTGCAAAGTGAACTTCTTTGGCACTGCCACTGTGTGCATCTGTTCCAAAAACCTTATCTAATGATCCAAAAACCTTATCTCCTTGTAATTAATGATTTTTTTTTTATATACAAAATATGTAGTTTGTAATGTGAAATGAGTTTTCTCTTGTTTAGCATTGGCTTAACCCTTCCGTTACTGTATTTATTTTGAGATGGTCTGTGTTTCTTTCAATTACTTTAAATATAACAAAGAATTTAGTAAAATAACTTAGTTATCATTCAACTAGTGTTGGGAACATAAATTGTGACTAAGGTTTGGTGGAAGCTTTTAATTCAAAACTTATGAAAGCAAGTCATTTGTGCTCAGAGCCAGAGCCAGTTTCAGCTGGGTTTGTAATGAAAGGGTTAACCCTTTCGTTACTGTATTTATTTTGAGAGACTTTGTGTATCTTTCAGTTACTTTAAATATAACAAAGAATTTAGTAAAATAACTTAGTTATCATTCAGCTAGTGTTAGGAACATAAATTGTGACTAAGGAAGATTTTAATTCAAAACTTATGGAAACAAGACATTTATACTCAGAACCAGAGCCAGTTTCAGCTGGGTTGGTAACGAAAGGGCTAAGTCTTTCAGTGAAAGTTTTACTAAAATCTAATGTTTAATCTTGTTTTTATTTTAAAATTCATATTTTTATCTAGAAATTTAAAAAGTAGCGAATGGATCGACTTGGATCGTTTGAAGCAAATAGTTTTAGAAAAAATCACTGAAGAAGATGTAAGTATATGTTTTAGCTTCATTTTATTTTTCGTACCTGTTTTTGCCATGGGGATATAGGTTGGGCAAAGCTTCTTCTAACACTACTGCCTGGATGGAACCCTGCCCAGGTGCCAACCCTGCAATGTTTTTAGTTAAGGTATTCAATTCTAATGGTCTTCATATTCTTGTATTTGTTTCAGTCATTTGACTGTGGCCATGCTGAAGCACCACCTTTAGTTGAGCAAATCGACCTCATGACTTATTCTTTGTAAGCCTAATACTTATTCTATTGGTCTCTTTTGCTGAACTGCTAAGTTACAGGGACGTGAACACACCAACATCAGTTGTCAAGCAATGTTGTGGGGAACAGACACACACACACACACACACACACACACACATATATACACAGGGTGTTGAAAAGGGCTCTCTGCAGTAAGTATTTAATGGTTTTTGGGCGGTTCTTGTACACTGATCCTTTACTTGCTCCCCAGAAAAAAGTCTGGTGGTGTTAAATCAGGTGATCTTGGTGGCCAAAGTCCCTTTGAAATAATCCGTTCACCAAAAAACTCTTGAAGTAGTGCCATGGTGATGCGCAGGATGAAAAAAATTCACTGTGGTGAGACTTTTTGAACACCCTGTGTATGTATATATGTATGTATGTATGTATATCTATCTATCTATCTATCTATCTATCTATCTATCTATCTATATATATATATATATATATATACACACCCAATCGGCCTCTTTCAGTTTCCGTCTACCAAATCCACTTACAATGCTTTGGTTGGCCCAGGGCTATAGTAGAAGACACTTGCCAAGGTGCCATGTCATGGGACTGAACCTGGAACCATGTGGTTGGTAAGCAAGCTACTTACCACACAGCCACTCCTGCACCTATATATTTAAATACCCAACAGCACATTTTTGTTTATGGAGGACTTGAACATGAGATAGTATCAAAAGGTTCCAGGACTAGTTATGTTTGATAACAAATAACTTATCTCCCTAATTTTTAACATCGTCTCCTTTGAAATAGTCCCCTAGCACAGCAATACCCAAGTCCCAGGGATCCTGCCTCTTTGGGAATGTGACCTGGAAGTCATTTTCTGTTAGCGAGTTGAGGACTTTCTGTGATTCGTTCTGCATCTCAACAGCGGTGTTAAAACAGCAACCTTTGAGCTGCATTTTCATCTTGGGGGAAGAGACAGAAGTCCACAGGGGCTAAATCTGGTGAATAGAGAAAGGGTCTTTCATGCAGGGTCAATGTAAAGCGACATACATTTCATATTCTGCATTTTATGTTCAAAAATGAGGGATCATCGAATGCCTACCTTGTTTCAATCATTTGATTGTGGCCATGCTGGAGCACTGCCTTTAGTCGAGCAAATCGACCCCAGGACTTATTCTTTGTAAGCCTCGTACTTATTCTATCGATCTCTTTTGCCGAACTGCTAAGTTACGGGGACGTAAACACACCAGCATCAGTTGTCAAGCGATGTTGGGGGGACAAACATATGCACACATGTACATATATATATATATATGACGTCTACCAAATCCACTCACAAGGCTTTGGTCGGCTCGAGGCTATAGTAGAAGATAATTGCCCAAGGTGCTACGCAATGCGACTGAACACGGAACCATGTGGTTGGTAAGCAAGCTATTTACCACACAGCCACTCTTACGCCTATCTAATGCCCACCTTTTCAGTTCATTGGTTGAATAAATGGTTGCCCTAGCTTGAGTTTTGAGTTCTAAATCAAAGGTGTTTTGATCAATGAAACCTGGGCTATTTGAAATTTTTAAATATTTTCTACTTAAATTAGAAAAACGTAGATGATGATGATGTGATAAGTTCACCAAAGTACTACTTCAAAGTGTGATTATGCAAGGCTGGAATTCATCATACATTTATACACACACGCATACATATGTATGCATGTAAGTATGTAAGTCTCTGTCACCATCATTTCATGTCTATGTTCCATACGTGTGTGTGTGTGTGGGTGCAGGTGTGGCTGTGGGGTTAAGAAATTAGCTTCCCAGCCCCATGGTTTCAGGCTCAGTTCCACTGAGTGCCACTGTGGACAACTGTCTTCTACTAAAGCTTTCTGACTGGATATGCTAAATGGAAACTGAAAGAAATCCATCATATACTTAAATATATGTGTGTGTGTATATATATATATATATATATAGATATATATATATATATATATCAAATACAAAATTAGACAAGAATGCAAGCCATCTGGACAGTTAGGTGATACACAAAACGTCCAGATAGACGATACAAAGAAAACAAGGACAGGTCATTCAAAGTTTTCTTTCCGCAGTCAAGTACCAGATTATCTTTGCAATTTTGGCTGATTATACTTGAGATTGCTCCAATTTGACCAGCCCCTAGGAAAAACTAAGCTAAGAGCATTAGATTCCTTGGAAGAAAACAGCAAATGTATACAAAAACAAGGATGGAAAAAAAATGGACATATATATATATATGTAGCTATTATGAAGTTATAAGGTGTTACTCAGGCCCCCCAACTATGAGTCCATTGCATCTTAGAGCAGAAACAACTGTAAGCTAATGAAGTTCATTAGATAACTATTTCATTATTGATTCCTTTGTCATCTCATTTTCTTTATATGTACGTACACACACACATGCATATAAGGTTCATTGTTCTTTCTATTATTTTTGATTTATAGAGGAATTGTCTTGAGTCTTATTCTTGTCGTTGCAGCATAACAACTTCATTAATCTAATGGAACGTCTGGTGTCTCAGCAATTTAGCTCCACAGAAGAGGAATTCATTTTAAAATACAGAAAGAAATATGAAAACCAGCTTTCACAAATTCAAATTGAAACCGTAAGTTCCATTTAAACATTACACTTATGATCTATGTAAGAAGCTTGCCTCCCAATCACATGGTTCTGAGTTCAATCCCACATATGGCACCTCGGGCAAGTGTCTTCTACTATAGCCTCGGCTGACCAAAACCTTGTGAGTGGATTTGGTAGATGGAAGTTCCATCATGTGAAGTGCTTGTGGCTCCTTTGATAGGTAAAAACAGAGCTGGATTAAGGCTCATAGAGGCCCTAAGCACTTAAAAGGTTTTGGTGCCCTCAAGTATACATAAATGGTTCAAAATGTAAACAATAATAAACCATAAAATAAATTTTTTATTTTTCAAAATGAAACAAAATTCACAGAAAGATGGAGAATAATGTTTATTTTTGTATGCTTCCATTTTATTTATATTTGAAAAGTTTTCTCCATCGTTTTTTTTTTAATTACAATGTGTTCAGTGTTATCATTAAAATTAATTTTATGCAAAACTTCTGTAAAGACGGTTACTATTCAAAATATTTAAATTTTTATATTCTTTACGGCAAATCAATTCTTACCATTTTTGAACTGTTTTAAAATATGACAGTGATTGAAAGAAAAATATGTTTAAATAGGATTAAAATTAATTTTATCTGCCATAAAATTGCAGTTGTTTGTTTCACTAATTGGTGATTAAACCAAACATGAGGATTCTCCTCGTGGATAATTAGTACAAGGGAGATAATCGTTTCTTCATTAGATTAAAGAATAAGTATTAAAGAATAAGGAAGACGATGCATAGAACATACATATGTAATTTTCTTTTTGCTTACTTATTAGGAAGGTGTTAAACTTACTGGTCATAGGTAAACACATATAGCACCATTTCATTCCTTTTAGAAATTGTCAGTATGACTTAACTCAAGGTAAATAAATTAAGCTTTTGCAGTGATGGAAAATATTTGTTTTGGTCCTCCTCAGAAATATATATGTTTGTTCTTATTTCAGCCTCTTATTGATGAAGATGGTCGCCAGTATGTAAAAACTGTAGGTAAGGTCCAACAATGATTTTGTTTTTTCTACTTAAGTTCTGGTCTGTATTTGAAATAATTTCCACTGATTTATCATAATAGATAGAGGAGTGGCTGTGTGGTTAGGAAGCTTGCTTTCCAACCTCATGGTTATGGGTTCAACTTCCACTGCGTGACACCTTGGCTTGGGCAAATGTCTTCTACTATAGCCCCAGGTCGACTAAAACTTTTTGAGTGGATGGAAATTGTATGGAAGCTTGTGTGTGTGTGTGTGTGTTCTTGTCTTGACTTGATGTGACAATTGTACATGATCGTCACTATCATAGAAGCAGTGTCCTTCATTTCTAGTCTTCTGTGAAAGTCTTTGACAGGAAGGCCATCCTACCTTAGAAAGTCTACCTCAGTAAGCTCCATCTGATCCATGCAAGCATGGGGAAAATGTTAAAAGGATGATGATGAAGATCACTCACTCACTCATGGGCCCTTTTTGAGACTGACAGTCATCAGTGCCTGGATGAGGTGTATATAGAAATGGAAGGCAGTCAGAGTTGTGGAGGACCTTCAGCAAAAACGGAGTGACTCTTCACCCACATTTTATTTGTGTTTTTGTTTTTTTTTAATTATACTGTTTAATTACATTATGGCCATACTAAACAGATGCATCGATGTTGACCACCTCATGAGGCACATCATAGAAAGGAAAAAGTGGTAAAGAACCTGGCAAAGATGGGGCCTTGATCAATTTGGATCAGTCAAAAGCTTTTGGTAGGGTTGATCATCAGTACTTGGTGGCTGTCCTGGAGGTGGCATTGAGGTCATTGGCAGTACTCTGAGGAAATACAAAGTAGTGACAGGTACAAAAATTAAGCAAGAGTTGATCCTACAATTTGGCACTTGAGATGCAGTTCGATACTGTTCAATGGTGTTGTTGCACTGGACAAATGGACAGGTCAAGCTGCTTTGGGTTTGGTTTGATCTAGCCCTCCACAATCAAATGGAAATTGTAGCTGTGGCTGATACCAGTGCCACCTGACTAGCTCCCATGCTGGTGGCATGCAATAAGCACCATTCATGCATCGGTCGTCGCCAATGCCACTTGACTGGCTCCCTGTGCTGGTAGCACATCAAAAGCACCATCTGAATGTGGTCAGTGCCATCCCTCTCGCCCTAGCTGGCTCCTGTGCCAGTGGCATGTAAAAAGCACCATCTGAACGTGGCCAGTGCCAGTGCTGTCTGACTGTCTCTTGTGCTGGTGGCATGTAAAAAGCACAATCCGAACATGGTCGGTGCCAGCCTCCTCGCCCCATCTGGGTACTGTGTCAGTGGCGCGTAAAAAGCACCCACTACACTCTCAGAGTGGTTGGCATTAGGAAGGACATCCAGCTGTAGAAACATTGCCAGATCAGATTGGAGCCTGGTGTGACCTCCTGGCTTGCCAGACCCCGTTCGAACCATCCAACTCATGCCAGCATGGAAAACAGACGTTAAACGATGATGGTGATGATGATGATGATGAATATGCTACTGAGAAATAGTAGTATGCTCAGAGAACATTGGTTGTCATGGACAAGATGACAGAAGAGGAATATAAAGAGAGAGACCGAATGAGATGATTTGGCATGGCTGTTTTGGTGCTGAAGATTTGGCACAGCTGACTGGACAGTCAACATGTTTGGGTGACGGTAATTTTTGGTGCATGGAAATATACACAAACAGATAGAGACAGCCAAGCATTTTCTCTGTAGTAAGACAGCTATTCCTGTCCCTCTGTCATGCACCAACCTCTTGCATGATACATGGCCACTTCTCTCACTTCCTCTCCTTCATTGAGCTGAGGGGTCCTCCTCTTGCAGACTACTTGGTGACCTTGTGGGTGCTAATGCCACATAAAAGGCACCCTGTGCTGGCAACACATAAAAGGCACCCTGTACACTGTGTAAAGTTGTTGGCATAAGGAAGGGCATCCAGACATAGAAAGCATGCCTGGTGCAGCCCTCAGGCTTGCCAGCATGGAAAACAGACATTAAATGACGATAATGATAAACAAAGTAAATGCTCATATACACAAACAGAGAGAGAGAGAGAAAGAGAGAGAGAAGGAGAGAAACATTTGAAATGTTTGACACCAAATAAATCAGTGTCAGCTCAGCAGTAGCGATTAGGTAGCACCAGAATGGCCGTGACAAAACACACCCATGAACAGAATGGTTGTATTGCTGACCTAGCCAAACCACGTCACCATGGTAAAAAAAATGTTACTATAATGGTGAGGATGATGATGATGATGACAATAAAAAGTATTATTTTGTTAAAATATATTCCGAGTTCACATTTTTGTAAGGTCATTTTATTTTCTTCCCAGGAAAAAGAAAATCATGTCTGACTTCTCTTACGCTGTGGATTCAAGGCAGTGGGAAGTTTACAATCAATGGTCAAGACTTACTTTACTTTAGATCGAAATCATCAAGGTAAGAATAGTTTTTTCCTTGTCTCAAATTGTCCCTTTCTCCATTCTAATAATCCAGCCTTGCAGATCTTCTACAGCCAGACCTCCCCCCTCCCTGTTGCCAACCCTCTTCGGTATCTAAGAAAGATAATGTTTCCCCATGGCCGAACCCTTTCTTTGCAGAATATTGAAAATGAATGACACTGCTTGTGTGACAGTGACACTCGTTTACAATCATCATGTTATGTCTCAACAAGAGTACACACATGTACACATGCATACATGTGTGTGTGTGTATGTGTGTGCATGCATATAGATATATATAATAATAATAATAATAATAATAATAATAATAATAATTAAATGTAACAACAAAAGAGTGAGATGTAGATATTAGAGAAATAGAGGGTTGTTTATATATGTTACTAGCAGCATAGCCCAGCGTTGCCCGGGTATGTAAGAACTCCTAGTAGGCAACGACTAATCCCAATCTAGTCCTTTCCCTCTAGGGAACGAAGGCGTATGTGTAGGTTGCAATGTCTTCTCTTCACTCCCAAATAACTATCAAACAGCTATCGATAATTCAACCCAACCAATTCCTAACAGGAAGAAATTACATTCGAGACTTTACCCCCACTTCTGCTAATAGCTGCTGCAGCCTCAAGTTATTCGAATACTTTTTTTGTTTACACTCTCTTTATAACTACCACCCCAAACGTTTTACCTTAAATTTTTGATGTACCCTAAGGGTCCTCAGACGCTACTTGCAAACTCTTGGTTTATTATAAACCGCTTTTGTCGTGTGCACCAAAAAACCTTTTTCATTTGTTTGTTCAGTTTGGTCACTTTTGACTTTTTCGTTGTTGTCACTCACATTGCTGCCCGCTTTTTTGCCGTTTTTGTACATTTTTATACATTTTGGGATACTTACCCCATGTGTTCCGAGAGTTAAAAAGGTCGAGTTGTGTCCCCTAGATGGTCTGTAGAAAATGTGTTGCATATAAAAAGCTTAGATCCTCGACCCATGTCGAATTTATCGATTTTTTTTCAGAACTGGGGGAACTTTTCAAAATTTTTGCTGCGTTAGTTTTAAATTATGACATTGGGCTATGTGTGTGTCAAGTTTCATCAGAATCGGTTGAAAGCCGTGGTCAGGGTGAGGGTACAACCTGACAGACACACAGACAGACAAACTGCCGTTTATATATATAGAGATAATTTAGAACAAACAGTAAAAGGTTGTCATTATAGTACTTGGAGTTTCAAATGCTGGAGAGAAGAGCTATGGTACATTCTTGTCAGCTATGAAATCCATTAAATATAAGGGGAGTAAAAGAAAAAAACATAAAGAATATTGTAAAAAATATATAAAATATATATATATAAATATACACCCAACTACATTCTCACAATACATAGACATAAACCTTCTAAATTCACGTCTGCATACGCACACACTCACACAAACATGTATTTGTACATGCACACGCACACACACACACACACATATATACATATATGTATATATGTACACAGCCTCATCCTCATATACACATAGGTGCTTACATGCATACACATAACAATACACATATATTTATACATTTACATATATCTACATATATATATATATATATATATATATATATATATATATATATATAAACTCCAAGTACTATAGGCGCAGGAGTGGCTGTGTGGTAAGTAGCTTACTAACCAACCACATGGTTCCGGGTTCAGTCCCACTGCGTGGCATCTTGGGCAAGTGTCTTCTGCTATAGCCCCGGGCCGACCAATGCCTTGTGAGTGGATTTGGTAGACGGAAACTGAAAGAAGCCTGTCGTATATATGTATATATATATATATGTGTGTGTTTGTGTGTCTGTGTTTGTCCCCCTAGCATCGCTTGACAACCGATGCTGGTGTGTTTACGTCCCCGTCACTTAGCGGTTCGGCAAAAAAGAGACCGATAGAATAAGTACTGGGCTTACAAAGAATAAGTCCCGGGGTCGAGTTGCTCGATTAAAGGCGGTGCTCCAGCATGGCCGCAGTCAAATGACTGAAACAAGTAAAAGAGAAAAGAGAAAGAGAATATATATATATATATATATATATATATATACATTTGCACTCACACACACACACATCTATATATATATATATATATAATATATATAGACATATGTATGTATATGAGTGTAAGACTGTCTGGTGCACATGTGCAATTTTCATGCACAGGCCCCACCCCTCCATTTATACGGATATGCATGTTTTTATATGTGCGGGTGTAGGTGTGTGATGGGAGCGTATATATATACATGTGTGTGTGTGAGAGTGTGATTGTATGTCTATAAATATAGTGCCGGTGGCACATAAAAAGCACCATCCGAACGTGACCGATGCCAACCCCGCCTCGAATGGCTTCTGTGCCGGTGGCACATAAAAAGCAACATCCGAACGTGGGCGATGCCAGCACCGCCCCGACTGGTTTCTGTGCCGGTGGCACATAAAAAGCACCAACCGATCGTGGGATCCCGGAACATCTCGCTGTGCTTGAGGAGACCTGTTGAGTCAAGTGCATGTACATGAACATCGACCCAAATATCAATGGAAACAGTAGTAGTTGTGATACCTGTGCCGGTGACACATAAAAAGCACCATCTGAACGTGGCCGTCGCCAGTGCAGCCTCCACTGGCTTCTGTGCCGGTGGCACATAAAAAGCACCATCCGAACGTGACCGATGCCAGCACCGCCCCGACTGGCTTCTGTGCCAGTGGCACATAAAAAGCACCATCCGAACGTGACTGATGTCAGCACCGCCTTGACTGGCTTCTGTGCCGGTAGCACAAAAAAAAAAAAAAAAAAAAAAGCACCAACTGATCGTGGCCGATGCCAGACCCCTCTGGCACCTGTGCAGGTGGCACGTAAAAAGCACCCACTACACTCGCGGAGTGTTTGGCGTTAGGAAGGGCATCCAGCTGTAGAAACACTGCCAGATCAGACTGGAGCCTGGGGCAGCCCCTGGCTCCCCAGACCCCGGTCGAACCGTCCAACCCGTGCTAGCGCGGAAAACGGACGTTAAACGATGATGATGATATATATATATATATATACGTATATTTATACCTATAAATGTCTAAATATATATGTATTATGTTACATGTAGGCAAGGAAGCGCCTATGTGTATATAAGGATGAGGCTGCATACATATATATACATGCATGGGTGCGTGTGTGGATATGTGTAAGTACTTACATATATGTTAGTGTGTTTAGTGTATGTGTGCATGTATGTATACATGTTTGTGTGAGTGTGTATGTATGTAGCCGTTGTGAGTGCAGGAGGTTTATGTCTATATTGTGAGAATGTGGTTGTGTGTATATTTTTAATAATATTTTTTATTTTATTTCTTTTTCCACCTATCAGAGTTACTTCCCTTTTACTTGACTGTTTATTTTTTCCGTAGTGTCTGTTGCTATTAATAGACGACAAGAATGTATCGTAGCTCTCCGTTCTGGCATTCGAAACAACAAATACTATCATGACAACCTCTTACTGTTTATTCTAATTTATACACACACACACACACACACACATATATGTGTTACGTTGTTTGTTTTCGAAGCATTGAAATGTATTGTAGAACAAGCAGAAAGATATATTTTATTCAATATGTACATGCTGAACAGTAAATATTTAAAGGATAAAATCCCTTTTTTTTTTAAACGGGATTTTATCCTTTAAATATGTACTGTTCAGTATCCATGCGTTGAATAAAATTTATCTTTCTACTTGTTCAATATATGTGTATTTATATATATATATATATATATATAGGTATATTTAGATGTTTGAAGCAGCAATTAAGGAGGTGAAGGCAGGGAAGGACTGCTAGGTATAGTTGCTGAGATGCTAAACTATCTGCTGAGGTGGACCATGCATTAGTTATATGCACAACAAGGAGGCATAAGAAGCTGTTATGCCCAATGTTATGCTGTAGTATTAATAGTAGTAGTAGTAGTAGTAATAGTGTCAACACCATCTGCTACAAGAGCAAAGGAGCTGTGCTTGGGAGTGTGAACTACAGTGGCATGAAGTTGGTGGACCTGGTTATAATTAGGAACTGAATTAGCTTAGATGTTTGGATTGAAGATGTACAACTGTTGCTTTTTCCCTCATGAGACAACTGCAGCCATATTTAGCTAGGGCTAAGTTGCTGTGTCTATCTTTTTGTTGATTTAGAGCCCAGTCTGATCTGGCAGTGTTTCTACAGCTGGATGCCCTTCCTAATGCCAACTCATGGAGTGGTTGGCATTAAGAAGGGCATTCAGCTGTAGAAACAATGCCAGATCAGACTGAAGCCTGGTGCAGCCTCCTGGCTTCCCAGGCCCCGGTCGAACTGTCCAACCCATGCTAGCAGGGAAAGTGGACATTAAACGATGATGATGATGATGATGAGAGCCCTTACAGTGGTGATGGCCCTTACACTGACCTTCTCTTATCAATTATGAGACGTTTTGGACACAGCTGGTTTGGCACCACCTATTTGCTGTTGCTGATCCTGTAATGACTCATCTGATATCAGATGTTTTAATGCTTCTCTCCCCTCCCCCTCCTTCCCTCTCTCTACCCCTCACTGTTTGTGTGTGTTGGCTTATTTCTCTTTATCTGTATGAAGAGAAGAAAGTGTTTGTGTCAGTGATGTTTGATTAATAAATTGTAATCTCTCACTGTATATGTGTGTGCGTGTTTGCGTCTAGTGTCAGAAATTACTATCTTCAGAACAGGCTCAGTGTCCAGTCAGCCGTACCACATCACCAGTGTCCAGTCAGCCGTACCACATCACCAGTGTCCAAACAGCTGCACCCAATCATCCCATTCTTCCACTTTTTATTTGTAGTAACTTTGCTTATAATGCTTCACTAAAGTCGATGTTTATTCATACCCTGTTGGATTTCATCCACCCTCTTATCATTATCATCATCATCATCATTATCGTTTAACGTCTGCTTTCCATGCTAGCATGGGTTGGACGGTTCGACTGGTGTTTGGGAAGCCAGGCGGCTGCACCAGGCCCAGTCTGATCTGGCAGTGTATCTGACTATAAAAGCTATTTTTATTTATTTAGAGCACAGTTGATGTATCCACTTCAGTTTGTGAAGAAAATTGGAGAAGTTGATGTGGAAGCTACTGTAGAAGGTGGTGGCCACACCAGTCAGGCTGGTTCCATTCGATTTGCGTTGTCCAAGGCCTTGGCTTCTTTTATGGACAGTGCAACAGTTGAGAAGATGCGGTTAGGTAAGGGATTTTCGTTTCCAATATTCTTTTAAATTTAGCTGTTCTTTTATTCTTTTACTTGTCTCAGTCATTTGACTTGGCCGTGCTGGAGCACTGCTATATTCATCTAGCTGTTATTGTGTAACCCTAGGTCAGTTTTGATCCTGTAGATAAGCATTCTAGCCATGATTATCCATCTTTGTTTTCAGGCATAATATATCTAAGATGACATTATCAAATATGTCCTCTGTTTAAAATTGTAAATGTCCCCCTTTGGTCATGAATGCCTGTGGGATTGCACCTGGGAAGTTACCCTCTGAGGCACAAATCCAGGCAAGGGTGTTTATGGAAGACCAGCAATCGCCCCTGCACACTAGCCTCTCAACTCCATACCACCGATGTTATCAAAGGGAAAGGTAAAGGCCGATACAGCTTGGCACCAGTGATGTTGCAACTCATTTCTACAGCTGAGTGAACAGGAGCAACATGAAATAAATTGACTTGCTCAAGAAGACAACAGACAGCCTGGGCCAGGAATTGAACACACACAGGCATATGGTGTAGTGGTTAAGGGCACGGGCTACTAACCCCAAGATTCTGAGTTCGATTCCAGGCAGTGACCTGAATAACAATAATAATAACAATAATAACAACAACAACAACAACAACAACAACAACATCGTCATCGTCATCGTCATCGTCATCGTCATCATCATCATCATCAAAAAATACCTTAGGAATGAGAACCCAGGTTTGAAATTTCCCCAAGACAGCTGATGAAGGCTGGAAGGTATATCAGCCGAAACTTTGTGTTAACAACAAACAAGATGAGGACAAATATCCGTCAAATGTAAATAATGTAAAAAATTTCACTACTTCATAATTGTGAGCCCAACGCTCTAACCAATGTGCCACGTGCCTTTTAAAGTTGTAATATTGTGTGATTTACGGGAGAATTTGGCTATTTCTAGCAAGTGAATTTTATTCCAAACATGTTTTGAATGTCTACAGAAAATAAAGAATTTTGGTATGGTAAAAACTTGTGTCCCTGAAAGACACCCACAGACTAAGGTACTTTAAAATCAATGTCACATTAACAGCAAATTATGTTTCTTCATTTCAGGAAAATGAAAATGAAAGTGTCTGCCTCTCAAGTATTCTCATCTCAGTGTATCTGATAAAATTAATAAAACTCGTCTACTCCCATGTATCTCCTTTGCAACAAGACATCTATTCCTGTTCCTCTTTCCTACTTAAGCATCTCTACTCTTGGCACGATGCCACCCACCCTCAATACTGCATTCCCACTCTGTGAAGGAGTTTTTACTTGCATGTTACTTAGCGACCCTACCAGTGCTGGTGCTATGAAAAAAGCACCCAGTACACTCTGGTAAAGTGGTTCCTGGTAGGAAGAGCAACCAATCATAGAAACCTTGCTGAGGGAGATATTGGAGACCCACACGACCCTCGGGTTAGTTGGATTTTGTCGAACCATGCAAACCTCAACCATCTCCTCTGGAACCCTGTTTCCTCTTTTACCCTACTGGACCTTCATAGTTCTTCGATATTTAAAAAAATCCAATTTTTATAATTAAATATTATTAAGTATTGTGTAAAAAAAAAATTGTTAAAATATTCTGTGTATTATAAAAGTATAACCAGTTTATTGCAGATAAATTTTAGCAACAAAATCTTGTATGAAGGGCCACATGGGCCTCAGTTGAGAACCAAGGGCCACATGAGCCTTAGTTGAGAACCACTGCTCTAAACCATGTCAGCATGAAAGAAGGACAGGATGACTTAGGCAGACATTAGTTGAATGTCTGCCTGACTGGAATAAGGGATAAGTCTGTGTACTGTAGCATTATTTAAACCAGTTTTTAACCCTTTTGCTACCAACCCAGCTGAAACTGGCTCTGAGTACAAATGTCTTGTTTTCTTAAAATCTTCCACCAAACCTTAGTCACAATTAATGTTCCTAACACTAGCTTAATGATAACGAAGTTGTTTTACTAAATTCTTTGTTATATTTAAAGTAATTGAAAGAAACACAGCGCATTTCAAAATAAATACAGTAATGAAAGGGTTAAACAGACAATGTAGCTTATTGAAGAATGCTTAAGTTAGCCGTGTTGCTGAAAGAAAAGAACCAGAAGAAGAAAAGTAATTTCCTGTTTCTATATTGCAGCTGGACTTTTGATGAGAGATTTGCGCCGCAAAGAACGTAAAAAGCCTGGTCAACCAAAAGCTAGGAAAAAGAGTACTTGGTAAGTTGTGTATCTGTTGGTTTTAGAAAGGTCCCCCATGTTCCTTCCTGCTTGTTGTAAGACATGAGTAAAAAGGTCAGTTAAGGTAGGAGAATCATTTGCATGTTGAGCAAAGCACTTAATGGCATGTCTTTTGGCTCTCTACATTCTGAGTTCAAATCTTGTTGAGGTCAGCTTTGTCTTTCATCTCTTTGTGGGGTGATGAAGAGAAAGGGCCTGTCAAGAACAGGGATGATGTAATCGTCCCCTTCCTTCAGAATTGCTGGCCTTGAACACTGCAACAGACAGGTGTCCCATTCAGTGGTCAATGTTGTGATCTTGGTCACTTATACATCATGGGGTCTGGATAAATGATCTTATGAGTCCTGGGGCTCAGGAGAAAAAAATTAAAAAGAAAACAAAAACTTCAATTAATATTGATAGAGTTTTTATGGTGGCATGTAAAAAGCACCATTTGAGCGTGGTCGATGCCAGTGCCACTTGATTGGCTCTTGTGCCAGTGGCACGTAAAAAGCACTCACTACACTCTTAGAATGGTTGGCGTTAGGAAGAGCATCCATTTGTAGAAACCTTGCCAGATTTGATTGGAACCTAGTGCAACCTCCTGGCTTGCCAATCCTCACTCAAACCATCCAACCCATGCCAGCATGGAAAGCAGACGTTAAACGGTGATGATGATGATTATGTGATATCCCGGTTTCAAATTTTAGCACACGGTCAGTCAATTCGAGGGAAGGGTTAAGTCAATTACATCGACCGCATTGCTCAACTGGTCCTTATTTTATTGACCCTGAAAAGATGGAAGGCACAGTTGGCCCCAGCACCATTTGAATTCACAACATAAAGTGGGCAGAAATGCTGCCAAACATGTTTCCTGGTGCCGTAACAATTATGTTAGCTCACCACCTTCATAGCCGCAATATATTGACATTGTTAAGGTGGCAAGCTGGCTGAATTGTTAGCATGCCTGGCAAAATGCTTAGTGATATTTCATCTGTCTTTACGTTCTGAGATCAAATTCCACTGACGTCAACTTTGACTTTCATCCTTTCGGGGTCGATAAATTAAGTACCAGTTGCATACTGAGGTCAATCTAATCAACTGCCCTCCCCCTCCCCCAAATTTTGGGCCTTGTGCCTTGCCTAGAGTAGAAAAGAATATATTGACTTCATTGTTCTATGAATGTGTAGAGTTTTATTCTTATTGTTTACTGTATCTTTTTTCTTTGTTTTTTTAGGAAAAAGCGTTGAAGATGGAATGAAAGTCTTCAGATCAATATTGTAACACATCCATGTTTTATTGGTTTCAGAGTGAATGTAGCTGTAAAATAAAAGGTTTTATATAAAAAAATTAACATATAATAGAAATAAACAAGTTTAACGAAAACGTGTGTTCTTCTGCAGATTTCAACTGTTTAATAGGAATGTTGATATGTTGTTCCTCTCTAAGGTCGTGAGTTGGCAGAATCGTTAGCACGCCGGGCGAAGTGCTTAGCGTTATTTCGTCTGTCTTTACATTCTGAAATAAAATTCCGCTGAGGTCAACTTTGCCTTTCATCTTTTCGGGGTCGATAAATTAAGTACCAGTTGTGTACTGAGGGTCAATCTAATCTACTGGTCCCTTCTCTGAAAATTTCAGGCCTTGTGCCCAGAGTAGAAAAGAATATCTTGTTCCTCTGTCTAAAAGGGTTTGCAAAGGTCACAAGGCATAACCCCTTCCTCCACAGTAAAGCGATATTAGGAAATTAAAATCAAGATATCTATTATGTTACACTTGTTTCAGTCATTGGACTGTGGTCATGCTGGGGCACCACCTTGAAGGGTTTAGCTAAACACATTGACCCCAGTATTAATTTTAGAGATAGGTATTTATTCCTTTGATCTCTTACACCTTAGATCATAACTTCAACACTAAATTTTATGGGCTTTGTCTCTATGGTTTCTGGCAGTGGAACCAGAAGTGGGTATCTATTACAACCTCAACTGCAGCTGACTGTGGTCATCCTTCATGAGGGAGGTATGAACTTGTTGGTCAGAGCAACCTCAGCCTGCCCCAGGCAAATGCCATCGCAAGTACAAGCAAGCATGGATTAAAGCTGGCAGAATCGTTGGCATTTTGGTCAAAATGCTTAGCGGCAGTGTTTCCATCTCTCTACATTCTGAGTTCAAATCTCGTCCAGGTCAACTTTACCTTTCCATCCCTCCTGGTTGAGAAACAGGTGAAGAAAAACCTTTGTTGTTCTGAAACCAGGTTTGTGGTCCAAGAGGTTCCAACAGAGGGAATTTGGTTGAAGGCAATTGGTGTTCAGAAGAGGAACAGAAGCAAGTGTTTGTGTGTGTATGCGGTAAGCCATTCTGCAACAATTGCAGACTAGAGTGTATTTTATTGTGATGTCACCTGGAATAAATCATCGTTGATGAATTCATGGATAACATCAAGAAAACAGTTATTAGCCTGGTAAAAATTTGAATAAGTTCTATCTGACATTATTTTGGAGTATAATTTGTTTGCGGATCCATTTGGTATGTAGCATATTTAATGATTTGTAATACAGATGTTAGCAGGGCTTGCTGAAGGCATCTGTAACTCAGTAGTCACCCAGGACATGTAATGCAGTCTCCTTGCAGTTGCCTTGCTTTTCGAAGCAATTCTTCCAGAGGTCTTCAATTTATGCAGCAATTTATGCAGCGCTTTGTGCACGTCTTTGTCCGTAGCAAACCGACGACCTTGTAAAGGTCCAAAGAGGTGATAGTCGAAAGTGGACTCAGCAACTCAAAGCCCAACTTCTTAATTGTTTCAACAGTGTGGACGGCCATAAGTGCATGTGCATTGTTGACAATAGGGCCCAGCATTTGGTGCAAATTGCTGGTTTCAGTTTGTTGGCCAATATTTCACTGTAACCTACACTAGTGACTGTAAACCCCTTTTCCAGGTAATGTTCCTGTAGAGGCCCCTTTGCCTCCCTCCCCCACAAAAAAACACGTTTGTCATTGCTTTTCCTGCAAAAGGTCAAGTCTTGAATTTCTTTTTCGCTGGCGATTCTGTGTTTCCATTCCATATTCTACATTTTGGATTCTGGCTCAAAGTGAGAGACCCATGCCTCATCACCTGTGACTGTTCTCTCCAAAAACTAAGTTTTGCCTTCACCCTTGTTGCGGTTGAATAAGCGTTGACAGATTTCCACACGATTGCGCTTCGGTAAGCGCACTTGGCACGCATCTCTTTACAGAAGCGAAGTTTGTGGCGGCTGATTTCCTATGCAGAACCATGACTAATTTGCAGAGAACATGCCATCTCATTGACAGTCACTCGTCAGTTTGCCAGAACCATCTCGCGAGCTCGTCGAATCTTCACGTCAATGGTGGAAGCTGGTCATCCTGATCCTTCTTCGTGCTTTATGCTTGTCGGGCCATTTTGAAAGTCTTTGATTCACCCATACAGACTTCTAAGCTGTAGAGCGCTGTCCCCAAATTGTACTGAAGGCCTGCGATGAATTTGAGCCCTTGACATACCTTCAGAGCAGAGAAATTATATCACTGATCTCGGTCCTTTTACGCCCACGGAGCGACCGTGTTTTCTTTGTAACATAAAAAGGAAAACTGGAGCAATCGTAACCACAGGAGTGCCACCAGTAAGCACGCGAGTGCTGGAGGCAGTGCGGCCAATCTAGTGAATCTTTGGTGAAAGTGCAGATAATTTTTGACTGCCTCTTGTATGAATAACCTCACTAACGTAGTAATCTGAGCAGGTCAAAGTTACTTCGACTTTTCGTTATCAGCGATGACGTCATTGTCTCTTAGCAACAATATTTTCATTCCAATACAAACATTTTTCTGTTTTGTTTGTTATTCAAACTGAATTTAATGCAGTAGACCGAAAACACCACCACACAACACTACTACTACTACTACTACTACTACTACTAGGAATGTATGGCTTTTCTTAGCAGCAACAGTAGTAGTAGTAGTTCTTTTCATGTCAGTGTCTTCGGTACCAATGTGAATCAGGTCCCGCCAGTGAGGTTGGTTCGAGGCATGCATCTCCCAGACGTCAATCATAATTTTGCAGTTTTTAAGAGATATTTTAGGCCGTCCGCGAATCTCTGTTAATATCGTGGTTCCCGAGACAGAGTTCGTTACGGAGAAGTTGCTTTGGAATACAGTGGTCTGGCATGCAGACTATCAGCAACCAAAGGTACACGATTAGAATGTTGGTTTCCTGAAGCATGAGAATGTTAGGGATCTTGTCCTGCCGACGGAAGTGCAGGATGCTGCCAAGGTACGTGGCACTCCGTCGGTTACGGCGACGAGGGTTCCAGTTGATCCGATCAACGGGACAACCTGCTCGTGAAATTAACGTGCAAGTGGCTGAGCACTCCACAGACACGTGTACCTTTAACGTAGTTCTCGGGGAGATTCAGCGTGACACAGTGTGACCCTTAGAAATACAGGTACAACAGAAACAGGAAGAAAGAGTGAGAGGAAGTTGTGAAAGAGTACAGCAGTGATCGCCACCACCACCCGCCGGAGCTTCGTGAAACTTTAGGTGTTTTTGCTCAATAAACACTCACAACGCCCGGTCAGGGAATCGAAACTGCGAGTCCGCTGCCCTAACCACTGGGCCATTGCATCTCCACGCCGCCAAGATGTCATGTGTGGAAATAATTGAGTTGGTTTGCATATCTACTGATTATTCAGGATCAGTGGCGACTAGTTGGGGTGCTGCTTCAGAAAATTTTTAGCCGTTGTTTTAATATTGTGTAGAAGGAAACAAACATATAAAAAGAATATTTATCCGTAAACTTGATCGGTTCGCGTTTTAGCCATTGCCGGGTAGTGAACACTGCCGTGAATTCTGCCTTGTTTTTCAAAAGTCCCCACTAAATCACAAAATAAGTGGGGAAAATCTGCCCTACTTTTCAAATCCTGACAGTAACACTATATGGAAGCAGAATAATAATCTAATTCTACACTTTATCACATTCAAGACACGCGGAATAAAAAAGAAACACTACCTTTCACCAGCGCCCCAGGGTCGGCACTGTGTGAACCATAGTGCTCTCTCTCTCTCCATAGCGTGCAGCTTTCTATCTCGGAAATGTGAGCATGCGCACAACAGCCAAACACCGCGTCGCTGTAACTGTGAAGCGCACAGTTCTATACAAAAATTTTTGTATTTTTTTCATAAACTAGGGGATGGCTACTGACATTTAAGGATTATATAATGTACGAGTATAAAGAAAGAATTACAGAAAAAAGGACTCGTTATATTGAATGTTACCGATAATATCGAGTGGAAATGGGGGGTGCTGCAGTTCCGCAGTGCCTATACACGAGCCACCACTGTTCAGGGTTCACATGTATAGAGAAACTTTAGGACAACAACTGTGCGGTATATTTTCTGTTTGGTTACGAAATTAGTTAGTCTGTGTTTTCGCACATTCACCCAGTTTGTCGATGCTACCCTGGCTTTGGAGCAGTGGCATAGCATGGGAGTTGGCCGTTATGTGCTGTATCCAAGCAGGTCACTCTTTCCTTATATGGAACATAACTTTGACTTGAGCAAACACACGCATATCAAGTGGCCACCCCGATGGGATCCGCACGCCCCACGTATCTCGCACAGCCGACACCCCTACGACTGTTAGACTTTGTGGTCTAACAGCCGACCTCTTCTCAATCGATATTTACTGCTCTTAACAGTGTGCAACCGAGACACGTGAATCTGTCAACAATATGTATTTTTTTCTTTTGTCTCTTTAGAAAATCTGACAATCATGCTATAGGTTTCCAGGCGAATGACCTTCGTCTTTATGTTTATTATGAGGTCAAAGTTGTCGCAGGTTGTTCACAACAGGTCCACCACCCTCTCTTTATCCGCTTTGAGAGAATGGTTTTCGACGAAGAGAAAACCCCCCGAGAACAGTCTCACTGAAGACAGTGGGCGTCTGAAAACTTGCATAACTTGCCATCAATATGGTACCTGAAGCAGATGAACGGGGTGTCACACGGCACCCCGATGGCATTCTATCTTGATGGGCACCTTTTATTTTACTGGGAAGGTGTCACATATTTGTTCGGCATCAAATACGCAGACCATCATGCTTATGGAAATGTCAGCCTATTCTAATAAATCCGCTGGGGAAGCGAAACTTCTCTGTGATCTTCCAAGAGACGTCCTCGCTGAATTTGCCAAGAGTCTTTTGTCAAGTCGACAAATGTCATGTAGAGATCGTAGAGTTGTTGTCAGAATTTTTGTTGGCGTTGATATACTACGAAGAATCTTGTCTATAGCCCCACGATCGGCACGGAAGACACATTGACTTTGTGGAAAGAGATCTTGTTGTACGTGTTCCAGTTGACACTTGAGCAGGAAACGGGCCAGGATTTTACTCTGCGATGAACAGGAGAGTTGTCGCATAGCTGGTGTTTCCCTTTTCTTGCGCAATGTCGGAATGTTTGAAGTTCTGGAGACTTTTCTCTTTGCTCCATTGGGGAAGATGTCAGTCAGGTGTGCATGGGCGAACGTCACAACTATTTTGTATACACCAGCAGGAATGACGTCAGCATTAGGGATTTTGGCGCTGGATATCAACGAGATAATCTTCATGGCTTCAGGGAGTGTAGGTGGGAAGCCAGGCTTGTGGTTTACTTCTCCCGTGAAAAGCGACTTACATTATACTCATTGATTAAAGATGGTCGGTTGAGTACATTATCAAGGTTTCTATCTCTCTAGTAACAGCTGCTTGTCTTTGAGCAATGTTTGGTTTTCATAACCGGAAAACAAAAAAGGGTGGGATGATCCCGAGAACTGTAGACCGTAGATGTTAATGAATCATCTCAGATCTCGCATGTCTGGGAAAAAAAACCCTCTCAATTTCGTCTACTTTAGCACTAATTCAGAAGTCTTGCATCTCTCGAAGCCTTCTCAGTACAGCATGGGGGAATCTAAATTTAAAAAATGCCGTATTACTTGTTACCGACGGATATTTCCAATGGAATCGGTATCGTTGATTCTCGCCAGGAAATCGAACGCGTTTCAACTCGTCATTCTCAACGAAAGCAATCCTGGTAGTTACGAATAGCTGGTCCAATATGCTTTCGGACAGTTTGATAAATATTGAATCTGAAGGAGACACAGCGTTTCTTCAGTTACGTAATATAAAAAAATATTGCATTTTTTCATTAATTTCAAACTATAATATTTCTAAAAATATTGCCAAATCAATGGAGGTTTAACATTGCATAATATAATAACGGGAAAGTCTCTGAGCAACAAATCAAGTTAAAAGGAATTGCTTAAACGGAATTTAATGTTTCCAGTTTGTCTGGATTCCATGGACATCGTTGGTACTTCTGAAACGCAATCTATTTATTTGCTTATTTATTCATTCGATAAAGAAAAAAAAAAAAGAAAGACTATTCCTGTTCCTCGTCAGCTTAATCAAGTAAGCATATCTTGGGTGGGAAATGCCGACGGGGGTATGGATGCAGTGACGTCACTAGAGAATCTTCTTCTTCTTCTTCTTCTTCTTCTTCTTCTTCTTCTTCTTCTTCCTCCTCCTCCTCCTCCCCCTCCTCCTCCTCTTCTTCTTCTTCTTCTTCTTCTTCTTCTTCTTCTTCTTCTTCTTCTTCTTCTTCTTCTTCAAGCTACGAGCTGGCAGAGTCGTTAGCATGCCGGAGAAAATACTTAGTGGTATTTCGTCCGTCACTACGTTCTGAGCTCAAATTCCGCATAGGCCAACTTTGCCTTTCATCCTTTCGGGGGTTGATAAATTAAGTACCAGTGAAACACTGGAGTCAATGTAATCACCAAATTTCAGGCCTTGTGACTTTAGTAGAAAGGATTATTATTATTATTATTATTATTATTATTATTATTATTATTATTACTATTATTATTATTATGTGTGTGTGTGTGTGTGTGTGTGTGTGTGTGTGTGAGAGAGAGAGAGAGAGAGAGAGAGAGAGAGAGAGAGAGAGAGAGAGAGAGAGAGAGAGAGAGAGAGAGAGCAGTGCATGCTATCAAAGTGACACTGGGGTAAAATATACGAAGCCCAGTATACCCATCATGACTACCCGTCTGATAAGGGTATACCAGGCATATGCATCATAACCATATGTGCGCGACATGATGATCTCATATCAAGGTAAACAGCGCATGACCTTGCAGGTGGGACCCAGTTAGAAATTTCTTCTGGTCGAGTAACCCATCCCGCTCAAAAGGTCCTTGAATAAGGATTGTTTAAGGATGTTGAACGAAACACCCATGTTTCCAAAGGTCATTTAACCAAACCTCCAAGAATTCCTTTCAACACACTTCTGCTCGTGATCAGCGATGCACATATCGTCAGCCACTAAGGGACATGGTCATCTGGTTAAGGTCAAACAACTGACAAGCAAATCTGTGGTATTGAGCAGAATATTTGCTGTAGCCCATCTTTTATACCAAGACAAAACAATGTACATGATAACACTTCCAATCAGTTAAGATCAGAAGCCATGAGAGCCACTGCCTGGTATTGCATAGGGACAATTATATCATCATCATCATCATCATCATCATCATCATCATTTATTATTATTATTATTATTATTATTATTATTATTATTATTAATTATTATCATTATTATCATTATTATTATTTATTATTATTATTATTATTATTGAGTGAGAGAGCAGTTCATGCCATAAAAGTGACACTGGGGTAAAATATACGAAGCCCAATATACCCATCATGACTACCCGTCTGATAAAGGTACACCAGGCACATGCATCACAACCATATTTGCGCGACATGGTGATCTCATATCAAGATAAACAGCACATGACCTTGCAGGTGGGGCCCAGTTAGAATTTTCTTCAGGTTGAGTAGCCCATCTCACTCAAACGGTCCCTGAATAAGGGTTGTTTAAGGATGTTGAAAGAACCACCCATGTTTCCAGAGGTGAATTATTCAAACCCCAAAGAATCCCTCTCAACACATGGCTATGATGCTCCCCCACTACTTCTGCTCGTGATCAGAGATGCACATATCGTCAGCCACTAAGGGACATGCTCAACTGGTTAAGGTCAAACAACTGACAGGCAAATCTGTGGTATTGAGCAGAATATTTGCTGTAGCCCATCTTTTATACCAAGACAAAACAATGTACATGATAACACTTCCAATCAGTTAAGATCAGAAGCCATGAGAGCCACTGCCTGGTACTTATTATTATTATTATTATTATTATTATTATTATTATTATTATTATTATTATTATTATTATTTTTTTATATTATTATTATTATTATTATTATTTATTATTATTATTATTATTATCATTTATTATTATTATTATTATTATTATTATTATTATTATTATCATTATCATTAGTATTATTATTATTATTATTATTATTATTATTATTTATTATTATTATTATTTATTTTTATCATTATTATCATTATTATCATTATTATTATTATTATTATTATTATTATTATTATTATTATTATTATTATTATTATTATTATTTATCATCATCATCATCATCATCATCAAGGTGATGAACCGGCAGAAACGTTAGCACGCCGAGCGAAATGCTTAGCAGCATTTCGTCTGCCGCTACGTTCTGAGTTCAAATTCCGCCGAGGTCGACTTTGCTTTTCATCCTTTCGGGGTCGATTAAATAAGTACCAGTTACACACTGGGGTCGATCTAATCGACTTAATCCGTTTGTCTGTCCTTGTTTGTCCTCTCTGTGTTTAGCCCCTTGTGGATAGTAAAGAAATAGAAATAGGTATTTCGCCTGTCTTTACGTTCTGAGTTCAAATTCCGCTGGGGTCAACTTTGCTTGTCATTATTTCGGGGGCGATGAATTAAGTACCGATGTAATAGACTAGTCCCCTCCCCACCAGATTTGAGGCCTTGTACCTCCAGTAGAAATTACCATTATTATCATTATTATTATTACTCTTTATCACAGAATTTGTTGGTGCTCCTGGAGTTTCGCATGCATTGCGGACTTACTGTCTGCAACCTACTGGACTATGAAATCTGTTCCTTTCTTGTTTATTCTGGCCTTGCCAAAGAGGCAAACCTTTTGTAACAGTTCTACTAGGCACTCTATTCCAATTTCCATATTTTCCTTGATGCTTTCTGATACAGTTCCCAAGGACCCAACAATAATTGGCACTATCTTCACCTTCTTCATTTTCCATAGCCAGGCTATTTCGTACTTAACCTTCTTAACTATTAGTGGGTCAAAGGAGCACGCAACATCAACTATATAGCATATGTGGTGCACCTTGTCCACCACCACTTGGTCCGTTCTGTTAGGCTGTAGCACCTCATCTGTTTGGATTGGGAAACACCCAGAGAATTTTGGTAGTCTCTGACCCCGCCACTCTCTGCGGTTTCTACTCACACCACATCTTGTCTATTTCTAGCCCCCGCTTTTCGCACAGTTTCCAATGTAGCACTTTAGCTAGTAGTAGTAGTAGTAGTAGTGGTGGTGGTGGTGGTAGTAGTAGATCTTCGCTGATCTGAAGATGTCAAATGAAGAGACAAGCAAGAAAAATTTGCAAAGCATAGATCAGTGCATTTTCCAAATGTGATATTCGGAGTATCAGCCGGGTGAAGTGTCGCCTTTCATTAAATAAATTAACAGTCCAGAGCAGCAACGTGTATTGTGTACTTAATGTGTTTCGTACATTTGAAGGAGTTCAATGCAGAGAAATAAGTATATATAAAATACGATGACGTAATAAAAGTAATGTAACCCAAAACAGACAGTAAAACAAACAAAATGTTATATATATATATATATATATATATATATATATATATAAGTATAAGGTGTGTTATGAGCGTTTATAGGATACAATCCTATATAAACTCAACTAATGATTAAAGATGGAGAAGAGATGTTAAAAGTTTTAAAAAATTTAATCTGTGCATACGATCGTTTCAAATGATAACACCAACATGTAAGAACTATGGAAAAAATTAAATTAATTATAATTATAATTACATTAATTTAATTTAATTACGTATTACCATTCTCCTCAGGCAACCACTTTGAGTCTGTGTCGCAAAACTCAATCGGATATTCATAAATTGATTGTGTAAGATGAAATATAAGACCATGGTTAGGTAGTGTTGAGTCTAGTTGTGGTCTTCTGTAATATTCTTCTCTTACTACCTTTCCTGGTGTTTTCTTTATCTTTTGCACTGAGGTGAATGGTAATACGTGATTAAATTAATTTAATTAATTTAATTATGATTAATTTAATTTTTTCCATGTTTCTTACATGTTGGTGTTATCATTTGAAACGATCGCATGCATGGATTACATTTTTATAAAACTTTTAACATCTTCTCTTCTCTGTCTTTAATTGTTAGTTGAGTTCATATAGGATTATATCCTATAAACGCTCATAACACACCTTATACTTGTTAAATTTTCGTATTTTTAAAATAAATATTTACATTAGTAAGCTACAATTTAAATGTGAAGAATCTTAATTAGAAATCTAACTTTGAACCCCACCAAAGCAAAAATTTCTACATGAACTCTCTCTCTCTCTCTCTCTCTCTCACACACACCCACACACATACAATAATCCCTCGCCATATCGCGGTTCACCTATCGCACACTCAGTACATCGCGCTTCACCTAGATCGCGGATTTTTCTGGCTGAAATATGTAAATTTATATCGCGGACTCCTCAGTATATCGCGGGTTTCTGGAGCCGATAGGTATTTATATTTTTTAGGTCTTCATTATTTCTGTGGCAGGTTTTGGGACGTAACAGCCACGATAGTCGAAGGATTACCGTATGTGCCTAATCGCTGGTTGAGCAGAGTGGCGCTGTGGAGGTGTGCTAGATCGACCAGAGGTCACAAAAGATGTTTAAGGACTGAAATAAATAAAAGATAAAAAATGTTAGTCTAAAAGAAAAGGAAACTTAAATGTCACGAATGGAAAGCCTTTGATTTCAGGTCTTCTTTTTCGGTTTTAACCAGGAGCAAAACAACTATTACACTAGTTGTTCAACCATAGATTAACCATAAATCTTCAACCATTTACTTCAACCATGGATTAACCATAAATAAATTTAATTTTGCTGTTTAGGGAGGGCCATTACGCCAATAGTAACAACACACACACTGGTTCAATATTACTTCTTTATTTTTAGTCATTTGGTTAAATATCTATCCAATAATCTAATTTCATTTAATTTTATTGTGTTGTTTTCAGAAACGAAAATAGGCGGAGTAGAGTGTGGAGGCAAAGGTGGGGGAGATTCTATATATTTTAACCTGAATCTGAAATCGAAATTCAATATGTGAAAAGAGATTTTTGATTTTATTCTTTGAAATAAATATAAATTTTACTCTGTTTCATCAACATACACTTTTTTAATGGCTCCTGTCTTTTGACTGTGGCCATGTTTGTGTAGACCCCGAAAAATGTTTTAGTCGAAGATATCGACCCTGTTGCTTCAGCTGATGTCTTATCGATCTCCGTTTATCGACTGGCTAAGACTACCTTAGCATAGAGGGACATAAGTCAGACTAAATATCATTATATAACTACACACACATATTTACATATACTTACACATACATGTATACGTACATGCATGCACACACACACATATATACATGTACATATATATATATACACATACACATACATATATACATATACATCCACATACATACAAAAATACATATATATACATACATTACATACATACCTACATACATACATACATACATAATACATACATACACATATTTACATATACATACACACACACACAAACACATATATATACATACATACACTACATACATACCTACATACATACGCACATACATACATGCATGCATACACACACATATATTTACATATACATACACACATACATATATACGAGTGAGTTTGAAAGAGACGGGTTTCTGTTAGAGGCTCATCGTGAAACTAAGTCGCACGGCGTCGAATCAAACTGTTTCATAACACATACACCTCCCCCACACTATACCCACAATATATATATATATATATATATATATATATATATATATATATATATATATATATATATATACATCGGCCGACAGGGTTCAGGCTGAACCTTCGAAGTTACTGTCACCTCTCTTCTTGAAAAAGTGTACTAATTATATTTTCTGCAAATAGTATTGAGTAATTTTTTCCGCTTAATGTTAAATTATTTTTATTATAGAAATAATACATTTCTAAATCTCTCAGAGAGATTTTTACAGTAGCAGCACGATAAAGTGATCGTATGCTGACAAGTTAATGTGGCAGTCCCATGAAAGAGAAGAATGCTACTGTTATTTAGCTCTAGGAAACACCATTTTCTAAACATATCTATCTATCTATCTATCTATCTATCTATCTATCTATCTATCTATCTATCTATCTATCTATCTATCTATCTATCTCTCGGTATGTCTGTCAATCTGTCTGTCCGTCTGTCAGTATGTATGTATGTATGTATGTGAATTTCGTCGATGGCTTCAACTTTCTGGTTAACTGCTTTTATCATTCTGCATTATGAGATCATATAAAAATTCCCAAAAATTCAATTTATTTCATTCCTACCAAATAAATGCGTAAATAAATATATTAATAAAATGATTTGAATGGAAATTCTCATCTTTAAATATTTGCACACACGACATCCCAGGAGTCCCCAGCGACAGTTATTGTAAAGGAGACAATCCCTACTAGATAAGTCTCCAATCGTCCCACGATGTTGTGATTGAATTTTATATTGAAGAATAACGAAAAAGATGCACAGAAGCGACAGGTTTTCTTTACTCATCACAAAGATCCTAATTAATTTTTTATCTTTTACTTGTTTCAGTCATTAAACTGTGGCCATGCTGGGGCATCGCCTTGAAGAATTTTTAGTCGAATGTATCGACCCCAGTATTTATTTTCTTTTAAAACTTGGAGCTTATTGTATCGGTCTCTTAATATCGATGCGCTAAGTTGCAGGAACGTACCCCACCAACACAACAGACTTCTTTCAGTTTCCGTCAACCAAATCCACTCACAAGGCTTTGATCGGCCCGAGGCTATTGTAGAAGACACTTGCCCAAGGTGCCACGCATTGGGACTGAACCCGGAACTATGTGGTTGGTAAGCAAGCTACTTATCACGCAGCCACGCCAGCGCCTGACCCTAAATATTTTGAATGCAAATTATTTTGGTTTGGAATCCTGAGCAAAACATAAACCTAGGCAAATGTATTGCACTCAATTAAATATTTTAGGAAGTTAGACAATTTGGGAAACAGTCAAAGAATGTGCTATTTTTGTCTTCGTTGATCGTTTAAAAACCAGCAAGAGAGCGAGAGAAGAGAATACAAGAAAGATAGAAAAGCGGGGGGGGGGGGTGACTGTATACAGAATAATTACTTCCAGAGTATTACTACTTCGTGAATAATTTCATAAATGTAATTAAGATTAGTCTTGTCGACGAACAAAACTCACAAGCCGTATTTGGTGTCATCATTTCAAGTCTAGATAATATACTTCAGTCGCGATTCTGTCGGTGTTTTATCCTTCGTTGTGTAAGCACAGACAATTTCTTCGAAAATATAACCTTCGCTATCACCAAGCTCATGAATAAATAAATAAATTAGAATTTGCTGCCAAATTCAGTTGAACATGTGGAGCCCTTGAGGACAGTTATTGTAAGGGAGACAATAATTAATGGATAAACCTTAAATCATAGAACCGAGAAGTTTGCATTTTATACTTATGAAGACCGGAAAAGATGCCCCGAATATACACGTTTTTAAATTCCTTAGAAAGATCATAAATAGTTTTTAATCATTGGTAATCATGTAAGCGCCATTTCATTCTTGTTTTGAATCATCTGGATTAATTTACCTTCAGCTGATATATTACATTCAATGACGCCTTTTACGAAGTGAGATAGTTTAGAGGATGTTTATGGAAAATGTTTTTTCTCCGTAGTTCAGTGAGTGAGAGAGAACAGATTCTGTGAAGCATTTTGTGAAGTGAGATAGTTTGGAAGACATTCAAAGAAAAATGTGTACATTATTTACATTTGACGGATATTTGTCCTCATCTTGTTTGTTGTTAATATTTCGGCTGATGTACTCTCCAGCCTTCATCAGGTGTCCTGGGGGAATTTCGAACCTGGATAATCATTCCTAAGGTATTTTCCCGATCTTCTTCTTCTTCTTCTTCTTCTTCTTATTATTATTATTATTCAGGTCACTGCCTGGGATCGAACTCGGAATCTTAGGGTTAGTAGCCCGCGCTCTTAACCACTACGCCATGTGGAGGCACATGGCCTAGTGGTTAGAGCAGCGGACTCGCGGTCGAGGGATCGCGGATTCGAATCTCAGACCGGGCGATGTGTGTGTTTATGAGCGAAACACCCAAGCTCCACGCGGCTCCGGCAGAAGGTAATGGCAAACTTCTGCTGACTCTTTCGCCACAACTTTCTCTCACTCTTTCCTCCTGCATCTTGCAGCTCACCTGCGACGGACCGGCGTCCGGTTCAGGTGGGGAACCTATACGCCAAGGAAACCGGGAAACCGGCCCTTATGGACCAGGCATGGCTCGAGAAGGAACGAACTATGCCATATGCCCGTGGGTAGTGACCTGAATAATAATAATAGTAATAGCAATAATAATAATAATAATAATAAGAAGAAGAAGCAGAAAAAGAAGAAGAAGAAGAAGAAGAAGAAAAAGAAAAAGAAGAAAAAGAAGAAAAAGAAGAAAGAAAAGTTGAGAGATATGACAGGTTAGCTTGGGAAGTTAAGCAGTTGTGGTAGATGAAAAAGGTAGCAGTAGAACCAATAATCGTCGGAGCCCTGTGAACAGTGAACAAAACTCTCAAGAAGTACGTGAAACAAATAGGGGCTACAATAAGGGTGGAGCACTTCCAGAAAACAGCACTGCTTGGAACAGCTCGAATACTCCGGAAGGTGCTCGAAAAATAAGAGGTGTTACCTTAGTTCACTGGTAGTGAACAGCTGACACTGTAGTACATTTCCAGCGTTAGAAGCTGTGCAAAGACAATAATAATAATAATAATAATAATATGATGATAATGATGATGATGATGATGATGATGATGATGATGATGATGATGATGATGATGATGATAAAACAACAACAACATCAGAAAAATATCTTAGGAATGAGAACCAAGGTTCGAAATTTTCCCAAGAGACCTGATGAAGGCTGGAAGGTACATCAGCCGAAACGTTGTGTTAACAACAAAGACGAAGACAAATATCCGTCAAATGTAAATATTGTAAATAATGTACATAATTCCTCGTCTCTTTAATATAGAACTGAAAAATGTGTTATTTTCGTTATAAATTTTTCGTAAACCAGCAAATGAGAGAAGTGAATAATGTAGAGAGAGAAAAGTCCTGCATATAAATCAATTACTTCCAAGGAATTGCTTCCTGGTGAAAATATTTATAAAATGCAGTTTCTATAGGATAGACTTGATTGCAAACAAATTTCCCAGACTGATTGCGGTATCGATTTTCATAATTTTTATACAATAAAAATATGGTATATTTTTATAAATCATTGGTTGTCGCGTATATAGCTATTTTATTTTTGCATGAGATCATTAACAAGACTTAAACTCAGGCAAATATATTATCGGGTACTCTAGCAAATTAGAATTCAAAGCCAGAGTGAACTGGAAACCTACACTCCTTGAAGGCTGTGATTTTACGGGAAATAATTTCCATTAAATAAGTTTTAAATCATCTGCAGACTGAAGAACCTGAAGTTTAACTTTCAAATTAATGATGATGCATAGAATATACACATATTTTCTTATTACGAAAATCGTTAATATTTTCTAGTCGTTCGTTATCTTTTACAGGGGCATTTTGCTCTTGTTTGGAACAAGTAGCAAGACATGAGCCTAAGTAAATATCTGTAGTGGCTTCATGCAGGCATGGCGTGGATTCGATCCTCGATAGCCAAATTTCACTTAACAGTTCAACATCACTTTTCTCACAGTAAAACAATATTTTTCCTGTGAGTGACAGCAGTTACATTTGCCAGATGCCTTCGCTAAGCAGAATAATGTCTTTGCCACTTGACCCTTCTAACCTCTTCTAGGCCACCAAAAACTAGAATAGAGATAACAGACCGCCAATGAAATCTATTGTTCTCAAAAATATGTCTATCCTTCTGGCTGGTTTTGGATAGTTATAAAAACAAGAACTCCGTAAGCCAAAGTCAGTGAGAACCGAATCTGGTTGACCGGCTGAACAAAACGCCGTCTCTAAAGGAAAAGGTACAAAAGGACAACTATGGTAACTCACCAACGAAGCAGTTGTTTCGTCCCACCACTCTCACTTTCGCTAACTCACTTTCTTTTCTCTGTAACATTACCATATCTCTCTATATTCTACTATGAGGACGTGTACACACACATACCGGCCGAAATTAATTATTTTTACCTCGCATGCTTTTCCATTTACTAATTATACATACCAACCCGTCGTAGTTTTGAATATATATAAACTAACGGTAAATAAATATTTCTTACAACTTCGATCACTGTTCTGCTTCCGTCTTGCATACTGGCAACCGACACCTTTACAACAACCGTTACACATATATATTACATTCAATTAAATATTTTACGAAGTAAGATAGTTTAGATCAGTGCTTCTCAAACTATCTGATGTGGTGTACCGGCAGTTTTTTTTCCCAATGTGCCAGGGACCAGTAATATTTCTTAGTAATATTAATTTATACCGGAAACAATATATATAATGAATATAATAAAAGCTGACAATTTTTTAATGTTATATTTATTTTGTAAACAAATAATACAATATTACATAAGCATTTTATAAGCATTTTATAATGCTTCTTTCTTTTCTGGAAACTCGACGCGTACCGGCAGCGAGCTACCACTTTGAGTAGCACTGGTTTAGATGACATTCAAGGAAATTGATCTTTTGCCTTTATAGATCGTTCATATTTCAGGAATCTAGAGTGAAGCGAATAAAACAGAGAGAGAGAGAGAGAGAGAGAGAGAGGTCCTGCATACAACTTAATTACATCCAGGAAATTACTTCTTCGTGAAAAATTTCATAAATGTACTCGCCTAATGGCACCTACAAGATGCACTTGCCATAAATAGTATTGATTACAAAGAAACTTACGAAACCGTTTTTGTTGTCATCATTCCAGGCGTAGAGAATATATTTCATCTGATATTCTATACTTGTTTATCCTTCGTTACGTTAGTCAAGACAATTTCAATCTAAATACAACTCCTTGTCCGCTGCTTCCAGTTTGTGTGGATAGAAATTAGAATCCACAGCCAAAATGATCTGAACACTCGCTGTCCTTGGAGGCTGTGGGATACTTTTGTTTTTATATATTTTCAAAAATTGTAAACGATTTTTAGTTGTTGGCAGTTATGTATAGGGTTGTTTTATTCTTGTTTGGAATCATCGGCAGGATGACATAACTGGTCCTTCGTCGATTACGACGATAAAGGTTCTGGTCGATCCGAAATACCGAACCGCCTGCTCATGAAATTAACGTGCAGGTGGCTGAGCACTCCACAGACGATTGTACCCTTAACGTAGTTCTTGGGGAGATTGAATGTGATACAGAATGTGCCAAGGCTGGCCCTTTGAAATACAGGTGCAACTCGTTTTTGCCAACTAAATGTATTGGAGCAATGTGAAATAAAGTGTCTTGATTAAGGACGCAACATACGGCCTAACGATCGTCAGCCAAATACCTTAACCACCAAACCACGCGCCTTTGACACGAACAGTGGCAAGAATGTTACTTTCAATGAAACATTTTACGAAGTGAGATAATTTTGAAGATATTCAAGGAAACTTTTTGTCTTTATAAATTGTTCATAATACAGGAAAAGAGAGAGAGAGAAAGAGGTAGGTAGAGACCTATTAGAGCTGAGAGAGAAGAACATCCGCATACTGATTAATTTAATCCAGGGAAACAGTATTCTGTGAAAAATGTCCTTAACGTAGTTCCTTTTATAGTCTTGAGAGAAACAAATTGCAAAAGCAGTTTTTGGTGTCACCATTCCGGGGGTGAGATAATGTATTTCATCTGTGTTTGTTCTTTGTTAGGTTAATACAGACAAATTCTTTGTAAATATAACGCTTTGTGTATCGCCATCAGTTTGTGTGGATATAACGTAGATTTCACAGCTCGAGTGAGTTGAAGATGTGTAGTCTTTGAAGGTAGGTGTTTGATGGGTGACAGTCTATACTAAATGCGTTTTAAGTCATCTGCGGGATAAGAATGTGGAAGATTAAATTTAAAAGTAATGAAGTAGATACACAGAATATGGCATACAATTAAGCACTATACGAAGTGAGAAGTTTAGGGGACATTCATGGAAAAATATTTTTCTCTCTTGATCGATCGTTCAGATTTCAGAAAGCTAGAAAGGCGCGAATACAGATGACAGAGAAAAGACCTACTATACCCAGAAAATTATTACCTTGTGAAAAATTTCATAAATGTGGTTAGCAGAACAGAATGGTTCTGGTTAGAGATAAAGGGGAAAAGCCGTTTTCGATGTGATCTTTTAGGGCGTACAAAATGAATTTTCGTATTATTCCATCGTTGTTTATCCTTTGTTACGTTTGCAGGGAAAATTTATTTGTCAAAATAACGCGATTGTCTCTATCGCAATCAGTTTGTGCAGATATAAAACTGAATTCATAAATGTATAAGTGTTTCGATTACCAACAAATTTCAAAAGCTGTTTTTGGTGTCATTATTTCGGGCGTATATAATACAATTCGTCTGCTGTCCCATCGTTATTTATTCTTAACCACAAACAGAGTGGGTTTCACCATCAGTTTGTGTATATATGAATAGAATGAACAGCCAGAGTGAGGTGAAGAGTGAGACAGTTATTTTGAGGGAGGTGATTACTACTAAATAAATTAAATCAACTTCAGGTTGAATTTAATACTTAAAACAAACAGGGATGTTGCACAGAATATAGCTGCTTCTTGTATACATTACAAAGATCGTAAATATTTTTGTCATTGATTGAGTTGTTTCGCACCATTTATATCTTGTTTGGAATCAAAATAACATAAACCTTGGCAAATATATTACATTCAATGAAATATTGGAGGAAGTGAGACAGCTTAGAAAGCATTCATGGAAACTGTTTTTCTGTTTCTAAAGATAGTTCATACTTAAGGAATTTAGAGAGAAGCGAACAGAGAGAAGCGAACAGAGAGAAGCGAATAGAACTGAGAGAGTCCTACATACAGGTTAATTATATCCGAAGAATTATCACTGATTTCTTTTATACGGCGTTTTATTTCTCATAGATTGAACCAATCACCCGTGATAAACGAGGACAGATGCTCATACTTTCAACATAAGCACTGGTGTTTCAACCGAAATCTGGTTTTTGAGCTTCAGTTAATGGTTTACAGGAAATTGGAGAAACATGTATCAGTCATTTGACTGTGACCATGCTGCAGCACCGTCTTTAGTCGAACAAATCGACCCCAGGACATATTCTTTGTAAGCCTAGTACTTATTCTATAGGTCGTTTTTGCCGAACCGCTAAGATACGGGGACGTAAACACACCAACATCGGTTGTCAAGCGATAGTAGGGGAACAAACACAGACACACAAATACACGCACGCACACGCACATTCACATACCCACACCCACCCACACACACGTACACAAACACCAATACTCACACACGCACAAACACCAACAGGCACACACTCACACCAACAGGCACACATACACACATACCAACACGCACACAAATCAACACGCACACACACACCAGCACGCACATACACACACCTACACACACACACACACACACACACACACACATATTTTTATACGATGGCTTCCTCACAGTTTCCGTCTACCACATTCATTCATAAGGGATTGTTATACTCGGGACTGCTGCGCAGTAAGACTGAACTCGCATCAACATCATTACAAAGCGAGCTTCTTAACCACACTGCCTCTCCTGCGCCTATCACCTGCCTTATATTACAATTATCCGCCTCGGCCACTTAAAAAAAAACTATCATTGAAAGCAAAGGCGGGGAAATGTGCTCAAAGATCATCCATCTGTCAGATTGTGTCATCTCATTTTGTAGACAGACGGCAGAGTATGACTGCAAAGGCGGCGAGCTGGCAGAATCGTTAGCACGCCGGGCGAAATGCTTAGCGGTATTTCGTCTGCCGTTACGTTCTGAGTTCTAATTCCGCCGAGGTCGACTTTGCCTTTCATCCTTTCGGTGTTTATCAAATAAGTACCAGTTACGCAATGGGGTCGATGTAATCGACTTAATCCGTTTGTCTGTCCTTGTTTGACTTCTCTGTGTTTAGCCCCTTGTGGGTAGTAAAGAAATAGGTATTTCGTCAGCCGCTACGTTCTAAGTTCAAATTCCGCCGAAGTCGACTTTGCCTTTCATCTTTTCGGGGTCGATAAATTAAGTACCAGTTACGCACTGGGGTCAATGTAATCGACTTAACCCCTTTGTCTGTCCTTGTTTGTACCCTCTATGTTTATTGCCTTGTGGGCAATTAAGAAATAAGAAACGTTAGCACGCGGGCGAAATGCTTAGCGGTATTTCGTCTGCGTTACGTTGTGAGTTCAAATTCCGCGAGTCGACTTGTTTCGACTTCGGCATACTTTCATCCTTTCGGGGTCGATAATTAAGTGCCAGTTACGCACTGGGGTCGATGTAATCGACTTAATACCTATGTCTGTCCTTGTTTGTCCCCTCTGTGTTTAGCCCCTTGTGGGTATAAAGAAATATGTATTTCGTCTATCTTTACGTTCTGAGTTCAAATTCCGCCGAAGTCGACTTTGCCTTTCATCCTTTCGGGGTCGATAAATTAAGTACCAGTCACGTATTGGGATCGATCTAATCGACTGGCCTCCTCCCCAAAACTTTCGGGCCTTGTGCTTAGAGTAGAAAAGAATAACTGACTGCTATTTCTAGCATGTCGAGTAACCATATACAGGCTCCCACGTTTGTTTTTGAAAACGCCTCATGTCCGGCCATCTGTGCGATTGTGTTCGTCTCAGAGCTGCTGAGTCAGACACTGACGGCTCCGTTCTATATTTAAAACGACTTTTCAGTCAATATATCGATTATTTCTATGAATATTTGGGAGGAGGGGGGTAATTTTTTTTTTTAATATAAAAAAAAATTGTCTTTCATTATTGAAATAAACTGAAAACTGAAATAACAAGGACGACAGCAACAACAGCAACAGCAACAGCAGCAGCAGCAGCAGCAGCAACAACAACAACAACAACAACAACAACAGTGTGAAAGTAATTCCTTTGACTAAGATTGCATCCCCAAATGGTTACATTCTGCTCCCAAATTGGTTTCATTCAAGTCAGGAGATTCTGTTTGATAGCAGTAGTTAGGAGTTTAGGGGGTGGGTGGGATGGGGGAGGGCGAGGTGGGAATCCGTCCTGGGCGATGCTTTTGTGAAGGGAGCACACTTTGGGGGTTTGCTCAATCATATAAAATAGTATGATAATAGATGGGTAGATAATTGCATACATGTATGTGTGCGTGCGTGTATAAACGCAGCAGCACGGCTGAAGCGAGTAAAGAAATATATATATATGTGTGTGTGTATGTGTATGTATATATATATATATATATATATATATATATATATATACACATATATACACACACACACACACACACACACGCACACACACACACACACACCACACACACACACACACACACATATATATATATTATATATATCTTATAACTAATAAAAGTGTTCAGCAAAAGAATTGCCTCACCGCATACCGAAGTCAGAATAGCAGCCAAATCTAGCCAATTCTTCTACTTTAAAAAGGTTCTTCCAGAGAACCCAAAATACTTGAAGTTAATCACACAGGCAGAGGGTAAAGCAAACGAAAATCAATCAATATCCGATCATCCATAGACGCGCGTTTCTGAATTAGGTTTTTACATAAAGAATATTAAAAAATATACTTTACTAACCATATTCTTCAACAGTATGGATTTTCTGTTATAATCCGGAGGTACTAGAACATCTGAACGAATTATTTCATATAACGGTGTTAGGCCCTTCGCATTCGATGTTAGTACCACTAGATTCAAAATACGAATGAGAACCGCTCAGCTTCCCTCGCCCTTCCACGTGTGTCTCCAAGTAAAATGCTACATATTCTCAGGGAGAAAGTTCTATTATCAATAATAACAATTCTTTTGCTGAACCCTTTTTATTAGTATTACTAAAATTTACCGTGTTAGCGGTCCTGTTTTCATACCGAATTCTACTTGGTGAATTATTGATTACTTCTAATTAATTAATTTTACCCTTTGTTATTATTGAATATATAATATATATAATATATATATATATATATATATATATATATTATATATATATATATAATATATATATACACACATACATACATCATACATACATACATACATACATACATACATACATACATACATACTAAATGTAAGCTAAAAAAAAAACTCCCACAAAAATGACAACCGATCTAAATCTCTTATTTCTCTTGTATAATCTAGCCTGCAATTTTGTCGCAAAAAATAGAGATGATAGATACGACGGAAGCGAATGTGTGTTTGTTCTAGTTTTACACATCTTTATATATAAAAGTGAGGTTGTGTGTCTGTCTCCTACGATTTAGATTCCTAACTACTCCCACATTTTGCAGTGCAGTTTAACCAAAAGCGGGTATCTTATAGTCGTGATTCATATCGAGCCCTTCTGGGTATTAGCGCGTGTCTACGATGAGTCTACGATTAAAAAAAAATTTACCATCATTTTTTTTCCATTTTAATGTATGTTTTTCGCTATTATATAAGGGAAGTAACTCTCTAAAAATGTCTACGATGATCAACGATTTAAAAAAAATTTACCACCATTTTTTTCCATTTTTAATGCATTTTTGCTATTTTTTTGGCTATAACTCTCTAAAAATGCTTATATAATTATTTCCCTTACAAACCCGAGCAACGCCGGGCGATACTGCTAGTTTAAAATAAATCAGCTTAAAAAAGGCTCCCTCCCCGCCGCCAGAAAACAAACAAACAAACAAACAATGATTGCTGATGGTAATCAGTCAAATTAATGAGTAATATTTTGTTTAGCAGAGAAAAGCGTGGGACAGTGACGTTTAAATAAAATTAGTATTGAGCCCACAGCAATTTTGAAGCGAGGGATCAGTTGCTATTATCGACCCAGCAGTATATCTGGTGGTGATGGTGATGCATAATGGGATGCATAATGCCTCGAGTGGCATTCTTGGGACTCCTGTATAAGCCCGTATTTTTGTGGGACCCCTGGGAATAGCAAACACTCTACGCCTTTGTAGTGACTCTTGACCTTGATTGGTTTTTTGGTGTAGTTGACGAGTACTCTGATATAGGTTAAGGAAGATTTGGCTGCTATTTCTAAAGGTTTTGTGTTTGCTGTTCTCCTTGGGGGTAAAGTCATGCTATCGAAGCTTCGATTGGATAAAAATACCTAATTTTAAATGTCTGTAACTTCTTTATTATTAATTCCTTGAAAATGTGAATGCGATTTTCATCATCAGAAGAACATTTAAAAAAAAATGTAATCTGGTGAAAATTGGAAAAACTTCAAGTGTCTGGAAGAAATTTAAGATCTTAACGAAGGGATGAAAAGTAAAACAGGGATTCGAACATAGTCAGAAGTAGTCATGGAACCAATACTGCGAGGCAATTTGTTCGACGCGCTAACGAGTCGGGCAGTAAAAGAGAGAAATAGAATTAGTACCAGATTAAAAAAAACTAAGTACTATGGTCGATTTGTTCCACAAAACCCATCGAAGCGGTGCCCCAGTATGGCAGTAGTTCAATGAATGAAACAAAATAAGATATAAAACATAAAATGCGGTTAAAGTACAGCATATATAGGGAAAGAATTGTCGAGTTTACGTCTCATAGTTTGCATGCACAAGTAAATTCTAAATACATAAATACATTTAAAAAATCTCCCATTAAAATTTATATTTTTATGTGAGCAAAAAATGACTCACTTGATAAAAGAATTATCTCCCTTGACCTGTTTAATGTGTTTCAGAACTACATTGGCGATGGCGTGGCTGTGTGGGTAAGACGTTTGCCTCCCAGCCACTTAGTTCCGTGTTCAGTCCCACTGTATTGCACTTTGTGGAAGTGTATTCTACTATCGCATCGACAAATCAAAGCCTTGTGAGTGGATTTGGTTGACAGAAACTGAAAAATCCCATCCTATACACACACACCACACACACACACACACACACACACAACCCACACACACACACACACACACACACACACACACATACACACACACATATGTATATATATCATTATTTCTAATTCTCTCAAAAGGAGACTACGCCAGCAGTACTGGACATTAATAGTTATCGTCAAGCCAACATGGCAGTCCAGGAAAATAGGACGCAAGCTGCCGTTGATTAGCTCCAAGAGCTAAGGGGAAGCTGCTGACTGCCCGTGTTCGAAGGTTATAATGAACACAGGTTTGTGTGTCACATAGCTAGCTAGTGGCGACGGCCTCTTGGAGCTAATCAACGGGGCGGCATTCGTCCTATTTTTCTGGACTGCCATGTTACATTGGCGATAACTATCAATATATATATTATAATATATATATATATATATATATATATATATATATATATATATTTTATTATATATATATATATATATATATATATATAATATATGTATATATTATATATTATATATATATATGTGTTTGTGTGTGTGTATAAATTAACAGAATGAGATAAAAATCCAAAGCTGTGAAAGATTTCAGAACATTTATAAATATGTCTTACAGCTGTTTCCGGGATATTTTATATATCCCTTCATCGGAGACGGTGTGAGAAAATGGTTAAGCAATAGTTATTCTAGAGAAGATATGAAATAGAGAGTGAAGTGGAGGAATGAAAACAGAAGTGAGATATGCAGGGATATTGTATCTGGGGTTCCATTATTTAGGCAGAATGGTATACATATAAGATTCCTGTACCTTTGTGTGTAAGTTCCATTAGACCTGGAGTTTAACTATAGTCTGTCCATAGGACTAAACATTACCTGATACCTTTGAGTCTTCTTGACACCATTATCTCTCATAACCTCAATATATATATAATATATATATATATATATATATATATATATATATATATTATATATATCTATATATATATATATATTATATATATATATATATATATATATATATATATATATATATATATAGTAGAAATATGTTACGAAAAGAAAATATAAAGTACACGTGGAAATGTAAGGGTAAAATATGAAAAATCAACGAAAATGCACCTTGCAAATAGAAAAAGGCTATTTATGACAGGTAACGACAAATATATACATTTAGATTGACTGAGGTAGTAATATGAGTCATAAAAGTCATTATTATGAGATGATTATAAGATGATAATAAAGTAAGAGAACAAAACGAACCATGGTTTACGCAAAGCGATTCATCGTTTGAACAACACCGGTCAATACACGGTATCAGGTCTAATAGTTCCTGAGAAAAAAGATTATTTGTAAGGGAGGTAAGTAGTTCTGGATTTAGAGATGTGAGTGGCGTAGGAAGTGTATAGGGTTTAGTGGTTTCAATTGAAGAGTTAGTGGTGTTCTGTATTGAGTTGTGTGTTCATATTTAGTTGGGGGAGAAATTTATTGATAAAAAATGCCTCTTTATTCAACCTTTGTTGCATTGTGGTGTTCTGTGAATATTGATAAAAGGGAAATATTTGGAAATTAGGATTAAGATTCCTGGCACATCTTTCTATGTGTTCACTCACCTTTAACTCTGTATTGTGGGTGACGGATTTGCTCTTTGTGAATGGTGATTCTTTGCCGGAGCGAAATTCCTGTTTGTCCAATGTAGAGTTTACCACATCCTATGCATGTCATGACATAGATTACATTTGCTGAGGCCAGGTGAAATTTGATTTGATCTTAAATATTTCTCCTTGTTTGAATATATATTATATATAATAATATATATATATATTATATAATATATATATTATATATATATATATATATATATATAATATTTATATATATGTGTGTGTGTGTGTGTGTGTGAGTACCGTTGGCGATTTTTTTCCTCTGTCTTCCCTTCTCTGGATCTTCCTTCTCCTATGTTTCCGACGAAGAGCTCCGCACGAAACGTTAAATCCTCCTTCTTTCCTTCTTTCCTGAGCGTCCAATAATACTATATTTGTTTCACGTCCTCGAGTTGTGTTTTTTTGCTTTCTTGTTTGGATTAACTTTATATATATATATATATATATATATATATATATATATATATATATATATATATATATATATATGTATGGATAGATAGATAGATAGATAGATACACACACACACACACTTCATTCATACCAACAACCTACAATTTATATACAAGTAGAATAGTTAGTGCGCTATTATGTAGATGTGTGTATATGTGTGTATGTATACGTATATGTATATGCACATGTATGTAGGCAAATGGATACGAATGTAAACAGATAGACATACAGACACAGTACATAGTCGCAAAAACCCATGCACAGACACACTCAGACATGCACACACAAGGAGACAGAGGTTTTCACACAGATGCAAACACACACGCACACACACACACACACAAAAATACACAAACACGAACATAAACATACACACATACATATATACATACGCATACACACACATGCATACACACACTTAGATACATACATACATACATACATGCATACATACACACACACATACATACATACATACATACACACATTCACACATATATACATACATACACACACACACATACATACATACATACATACATACATACATACATACATACATGTGTATGCGCGCGCACACACACTGACCCACACACATGCGCACAAACAAACAAAAATAACGCAGCTCGGATAACGGAGAGAGTCAATGGCTATTGAAAAGTTTGCAAGACGCAACGAAAATTTTAGTGGAAATCGAACCGGTGAATCTGTTAAATAATAAGGCACTAAATGAGAATGACTTTTCCCAGACACAACAATACCGTAAATCCTCGAGTATAATCCGCATTTTTTTCCCTCAAATTTAAAGGCCAAATTCCCTAGTGCGTACTATACACGAGGTTAAAAATGAAAATTATTTTCTAAGCAATGTCCGAGTCTCTATTTGCTGTCCGGCAATGTTTATTCTGACGCATTTTGTGATGTCAGGCGCGAAAATGCCTTAAATCATCCATAACTTGCAGTTAGCAACACTTATTAAACGTTATAACTGTTATTTCTTTATTTTCTGCAAACAAAATGCTAAAAAGAGCTACACTTTTGCATTATGTTATATATAGAATAATAATAAAGGACGTTAGCGTAGACATTTTTACAAACGAAGGACGTTATATAGATCTCCTTGACTCAAGTTACACAAGGGGTGCATATTATACTCAAGGGCGGACTATACTCGAGGATTTACGTTATATATATATATATATATATATATATATATATATCTATATATATAAACGGCAGTTTGTCTGTGTGTCTGTTAGGTTGTACCCTTACCCTGACCACGGCTTTCAACCGATTCTGATGAAACTTGACACACACTATCCCAATGTCATAATTCAAAACTAACGCAGCGAAATTTTTGAAAGTTCCCCCAGTTCTGAAAAAGATCGATAAATTCGACATGGGGTCGACAATCAGAAACACAAACCACAGATGGTCTAGGGGACGCAACTCGACCTTTTTAACTCTCAAAAAAAAAAAATTTACCATAATTATTTTCCATTTTTTGCTATTTTTTGGCTATAACTCTCTAAAAATGCTTTATAGTTATTTCCCTTACAAACCCGAGCAACGCCGGGATACTGCTAGTATATATATATATATAATATATATATATATATATATATATATTTATATGTGTGTGTATATATATAAACATTTAATATGGTTTTAGAGTCAAGTTTGGCTGCTATTTCCAACGTGCTGGTATCTCTTAGATATCCTAAATTATAATTTTTAAAAGAATTATTACTTTGAAGGCTTTTATTACCATGCTGGTCACTCGATAAGATCGATATTTAAATTAACGATATTATCCTTATATATATATATATATATATATATATATATATATATATATATATATATATATATATATACTGCTTGACTACGGCCATGCTGCACGCACCACCGCCTTAGAGGGTTTTAGTCGAACAAATCAGTTCAGATCTTATTTCTTTAAACCTAGTATTTATTCTACCAGTCGCTTATGTCGAACCACTAAATTACGGGGACGGAAACACAACCGACACTGGTTGCTAAGCAGTGGTGGGGGACAAACACAGACACACATACGGACACACACACACACCACACACACACACACACACACACACACACACACACACACACATAAACGGGCTTCTTTCAGTTTCCGTTTATCAAATCCACTGAAAAAGTTTTTGTTAGCCGCAGCTATAACAGAAGACACTTGCCGAAGGTGTCACACAGTTGGACTGAACCTGGAACTATGTCCCTTGGAAGCAAACTTCTTACCACACAGCCACGCCTGCACCTACATGTGTGTGTGAGTGCGCGCGCATGTCTGTGTTTCCTCTCCTGACCACCGCATTGTCAGTGTTGGTCAGTTTACGTCCTCGTAATGTAGCGGACCGGCAAAAGGAGCCGATACAATAAGCACCAGGCTTGGAATAAATAAATAAATAGATAAATAAATAAAATGCTGGAGTCGATTTGTTCGACCAGAATTCTTCAAGACGGCGCTCCAGCGTGGCCGTAGTCTTTTGACTGAAACAAGAGTGAGATGGGGAGAGAGAGTAAGAGAGAGAGATGGAGAGAGAGATGGGGTGAAAGATGGAGAAAGAGAGATATGGAGAGAGAGAGAGGGAGAGATGAGGAGAGAGAGAAAGAAAGAGAGATATAGAGAGAGATAGGGAGAAACGGGGGAGTGAGAGATAGGAGAGAGAGATGTGAGATGAAGAGATGAGAGAGAGAGAGATGGGAGAGAGAAGAGAGAGAGAGAGGGCAGGGAGAGACAAAGAGAAGGGGGACAGAGAGACAGAGACAGACTGACAGAGAAAGAGAGAGGGAGAAAAAAGAAAGAGATACAAAGAGAGAGACAGAGAGACAGAGACAGACTAACAGAGAAAGAGAGAGGGAGAAAAAGAGAGAGAAAGAGATACAAAGAGAGAGAGACAGACTGACAGAAAGAGAGAGACAGAAACGGACAGACATACAGAGAAAAAGAAAAAGAAAGAAGAGAGAGAAGAGAGAGAGAGAGAGAGAGAGAGGAGGGAGGGAGGGAGGGAGGCACAGGAGAGGTCGCGTTTCGGGTTAAAATAGAAAGGTGTTTTATTTATTTTGTATTTGTGTTTCTGAAAGGAAAGGGAGGATACTGAAGAGTTTTATGAGATGTCGTCGTAGAAACGTGACGTTGGTGACAGAAAGTTGATGTACGGTGTGTGTAATGAGCGAATGGAAAGCGATATGCGGATAGCGAGTTACACCTCAGGCAATAAAGAAGTTACCAGAGAAATTAGGGAAGGACGAGGAAGAAGGGGAAGCAGAGGGAGGAGGTGGAGGAGAGGGGAAGAAATATAGAAAGAAAGGGAGAAAGAATTACGCAGAGAAAGAGGTAGAAAAATATAGGAGAATATAACCATACACATGAATAAACACATTTATATATATATATATATATACATTCGCGCGTGCACACACACAGGCACGTAAAAAGGCATATATATATATATATGTATGTATGTATGTATGTATGTATATATATTAAGACATTTATTGGATGGCCGTTGACTCTGAAGAGTTCCTCCGCCCTTTGACGGGTTTTGTTTTTCATCCCGCAGGGTGTCCAATAAACACTCTCCTCACCAAGCAAGCTGGGTGGGGTTGCCTGTTTAGTCGCCGACGACCCGACCATGCAACAGGTTGTACTGGGTTACCAGTAGCACTCGAAAGTGACCTGACATAAATGTCTTAAGGCTGTATTATGCGCAGGGACATAGAAATACTCGGACTGAATACCCGATTGCGCGGTTAATCCATTGGGAGTGAAGGACTCCTAGCCTTTGTTAGGGCATCCTTCTTGGAGAAGGTAACTCAGGTAACTGGGATAACTCCGGTATAAAACCTGCGGCTCAGTGGTTACTGATGATGTTGACTTGTTCTTCTTTTCGGATTAAGGCTGCTGTTGCTTAGTGAGTGGGATTGACTCAGTGCACAGCCTTTCCTCACTTAAAAAAAATTTCTTGCACAGGCATTGCAGGATAACAACATTGATTAAGCTTCGTGCAATGGCCATACTCGATAACGAGGGGGCAGCCACCATATATATATATATATATATATATATATATATATATATATATATATATATATATATATATATATATATATATATGCTATTTAGTTAGCTATGGCCTAGGCCAATGTGGACAAAACCTATCTAAGTATCTTAGTATATATACATATGTATACATGCATATATATATATAATTCAAACATATAAGGGATGGCCATAATAGGACAACTATTAGTGGTTTGGAGTTTAACTGCTCTTTCTAGTGAGTCGGATGTCCTATTATGGCCATCCCTTATATGTTTGAATGTATATTACATAGTCTATTGACTATTTTTCCTTTCTCACTTGACCGCTGGTAGCGGAGAATTTTTCTAGAATTTTTTGCTACCCTAAAATTTATTAATTAAGTATATATATATATATATATACATATATATATACACATACATATGCATACATGTATATATATATATATATATATATATATATATATATATATATATATATATATATACACATACATATGCATACATGTATATATATATATATATATATATATATATAAAAAGCAATAAAGATTCAAGTTAATTTAAATGAATTTACTTGAATATGGTACCTAACTTAGATGCACCAAAAAAAAACTATACTGTTTTAACAATACAGTAATGTGGGGTGATTATAAGCGAGAAAGAAGCAACAAGAATGGATAGGTTTTAGTACAATCGTTTCATACAAGGACAGGCTTTATTAAAAGTTGTAAAAATTACAGCATATAAACGTGCCCCGTACTCATCAGCTAAAATACATGTGAGTTCTCTAGACATCCTAGTGGTTGAGGCTATACTCATGAAGTAATGTAGATAATTAAGTAACATAAACAGATTTCCAAAGTTCATTAAAGTTCTTTAAAGATGATGTACAGTCTTATCACAGAATTTTAAAAAAGTTCTAATAGCATCACAGAGAAGGTGACCTAATCCATAGAGCACATATGAATTTCCAGAGATATGATGAGGGATTACATACTCACAGAAGACAAATTTATCCATTGTTAATCACAACGATGTGGGTCTCAATTCCTGCTTATTAGCATTACAGAGAGGGTGAATTAATCCTTTGTATAGATGCACAATTTCCAATGGTGTAGATGTAAGTTTCCAGAGAAATGAAGAGGAATTTCATATTCACAGGCGATAAATTTATCAATGGTTGAACACAATGAGGTAGGTATCAATTCTTGTTATATGATTAGGTATTTGCCACATTAATCACATTACTGCTATTTACAAGAGGCTGTAGCTATTTAACTTTTAAAGGCTGAAGGGCTTTCTAGAGAGGCCAAGAATAGAAAGGGAAGGGAATAGAAGAAAAGAGAGAAAATAAAGGAGGAGGGAGCAAAAAAGGGGGGGGGGGAAGGGGACTAAAAGAGAAGAGAAAAGGAAAAAGAGAATAAGAAGAAGAAACAGAAAAAAGAGAAAAGAGAAAGAAATAGGAAAAGAAGGGAAAAAATAAAAATAAAAAAGAGGGTTCTAGTTATACAGACGAATTAGTAGACGGCAAGTCTGGTTTTAATTTACAGGCATCTAGGAACTAGAGGAGAATATTATTCTTTGGCCAGTAAAACAGCTAATTTATTGCTGTTGAAATCAGCTATGAATTTAAAGAGAATCTAAAGAGATAACACAGTCAGGGGTTTAGGGGTCAGATGCTAAAATCAAAAGAAAATACATTAGGAAAATCTAAGTATAATCTTATCAAAAAGTCAATAAAACTTACTTATTTAATTTATTCATTTTATTGTCTTAAGGAGTTGCCGTTATTATTCATACATTGACGGAC